>NW_026691289.1:0-180967 GCF_020826845.1 Diceros bicornis minor
CAGCCAGGGGCCTCCTCCTGAGAACTGAGACCAGGACCCTGGCAGTCCCCCTTTCCTGCTCCTATCAGCCCTCTTCATAACCAAGACTCCCACTCAGATGCTAAGTTTGGTCCCCTGCGTGGAAGTCCTCAGTGGCTCCCCATGGCCTATAGGAGGGTGAGGCCCCTGGCGGACCTGAGCACCCACCTTGCATTTCAGCCTCATCCCCTACCTGCCGCATCAACTCCTCCCTCCCCCGCCGCACTCCTCCATTCCAGCCAAGGTTCCCTCTGGCCCTCTGCGCCTTTGCTCCTCCCTCTGCTGGGTCCCCATCTTACCAAGCTCAACCCTAATGTCCTGGCTTCTTGTTCTGCCCCCTACTACTGGACAGTGGTCATTCCCTCCCCCTGGGCACAGCACACCCTTGTGGTCTAGCCTGGCCTTGCACTCTTTGGAATAGCTCCTTTCCCTGTCTTCTCACCTCCTAGAGAGACGCAGGTCCAGGGGCCACAGCCTGTTCCTCGGGGTCCCCAGCACCTGGCACAAGGTCCAGCACCGCCCAAGTGACAGTGACTGTGAGTGAGTGGTGGGAATGGGAGATCGGGCCCTGGAGTTCTTTGTAACTTTTGAGATTTTGGGGGAAATCAAGAGTCCCCGTGGATGTCCCAGCTCCAATGGGGTCTCTGAAGGAATGAGGGGGGCGTAGTCTGAAGACCCCAGAAGGGAAAGCATTCACAGCATCCAGAACTTTCTTGGGCTCAGGGTGGTGAGTGAGCTTCATCCTCATTGTCACTCCCTTCAATCCTCAGGTCCACTTTTCCTGCGGGCAGGGGTGAGACAGGTGGGAATGGAGGTTGGTGGGGTTCAGTGCAGGCTCAGGTCTTCAGCACTGCCTTGGTCACACTGGCCCTCTATGGAAAACGTCAGAGAGGGGCAGTGAAGGGTGTCCAAGGTCCAAGACCTCTGTCCTGCTTGGGCATCCTGCGTGCCTACCTGTCAAAAGGGCAGGAACCAAATGCCAGAGCCCTGTGTTAGGGACGCTGGGCACGGAGCCCTCCCTCGTGCCCCCAGGGTATCTTGTAGGGAGGCGTCAGCTCCTGGGCTTCTAGCACCAAGGACCTTCCTGGGGGTGTGACATCCACAGCACGGCTCCAGACTTGGGCCAGAGGCCCTGTGGCCCGGAATCCAGCCCCGTATCCTCCCCATGCACCAGCAAGGCCCTGTCCTGCTCCGCAGGCCCCCTCACCCCCAGGCCTGCCTCTGCCAGAGGTTTGGGAGGAATGATGGGCACAGTAGCCGGTCTCCAAGATGACCCCAGTGACCTTGGCCTCTTGGTTTCACACCCTTGTGTGTTCTCCTCCTGTGTCAAATCAGAGCAGGGCTGTATGGTGACAGAGTATGGTGGAGGCAGAGGCGTGTGAATTCTGAGGCTCAGGGCCAAAAAACCATTTTGGTCCCTACACTGGCCCTTGAATCCCTTGTCCTGGGGGAATCTGGGCACCGTATTGTGAGGACACTCAAGCAGCCCCATGGGGAGACCCATGTGGAGAGGAACAGGCTCCCTGCCAACAGCTGAGCCCAACTTGCCAGCCCTGTGAATAAACCACCTGGGAAGTAGATCCTCCAGTCCCAGCCAGGACTTCAGATGATTGCAGCCTCCCGAGGGACCCTGAGCCAGCTGCTCAAACTGCTCCCGAATTCCTAACCCACAGAAACGGTGACACGTAAACAATCATTTTAATCCATTGCGTTTGGGGCAACTCGTTACCCTGCATCAGGTAACTAATACAGCCCCTCTTGCTCTGGGGATGTGTCCTCTCTCAGCCGCTGAGTGTGGACGGGGAGGCTGTTCTGCCTTCCTCCCAACCGCTGGCCATGTTCCCCGACCATGGAATGGAGAAGGAAAGAGATGAGGTGTGGCCCTGGAGCAGCACAAAATCAGACGCCCTCAGCCAACATATTTTTCTCCATTTTAATTAACACTTTACAAAGTACAAAATACATTGTATTTTGGGGGGAACAGTTGGTATTTGTTTCTCTCCATCACACAGTACGTGAATCTTGAGGGTCTTGTGTGTCTTCAAGAAAGAAAGAAATCGTGAGGGTCCCCACCAGGGTGTAAGGCTGCCCAGTTCTCCCCTCTCCAGACTTTGGGACAGATGTAAGTGCCACTGCTACTGCTGGTGACCTTGGGCAGGCCAGGTGAGGGCCAGACCCCCGAAGACGAGGTCCTGAACAGGGCAAGGCCCCCCAGAATACCATTGTACCCCCAACATCCACTCACCCCATCTCAGGGTGACGGAAATGATCTTTGCATAGAGGAGGAGGTTGGCTTGAGATTTTGTTTGTTACCGCCTGACCCCAGCTTTGGAGCTTACCCTGCCCAGCACTCTGGAACATTTCCTGAATAGGTAAACTGAGGTAGGGAACAGGGAAATTCACTGGGCTTAGCCTGTGACTTGGGACATGAATTTGGCCTATTTTTCATCCCCCCTTCCCGCCCCATCTCCAACTTGCTGGACCCTCTTCAGGGACGAGCCCCAGTAGGCGAGGGGGCACCAGCACCCAAAACCTCTCCCTGTGAACAGTATCCTCAGGACTGGATGCTTCTGAAGAGCCAGCTCAGCAGGTCTAGCCCCTTTGGGCTGCATGGACTGCCAGGCCTCGCGCTGCACAGCAGAGCCCCTGCTGGAGACACCTCTGCCCCCTCCACAGAGCAGATTTACACAGTCAAGTGGGCTGGGGCAGTCCTGCATGCAAGGCCTGCCACACCACCATCAGCTCCACATGTGGCCCCCGGATAAGAATGCTACCGAGGCCTCAAAATACGGGATGAGCCAATCCCTCAGCTAGGATTTGGGCTCTGCACACGTGTGCTGGCACACACCCTATTGTGGATGACACAGCACATGCTCACACTTACATGTGTGTGTATGAACACACGTTTGCCGTGTACAGAACACTGTCCTGCCCCCAGGGCAAGGTCCACCTTGCACTCCTGACTCTCACAGCCTCCCACCTCCTTGAAGCAAGAGCCACAAACTCCCTCACCACCAGGCTGCCCACAGACGCCAGGGGCCGGGCCGCAGGCTCCTACCTCCCATCCAGCCGCTCCTGGTGCCGCCTGCCTCAAGGCCAGAGGCTGCCTCAGCCACCAGCTCCTGCCTTTACCTTCCCAAGAGAGCAGGCGTCATAAGAGGGGTGGACATCAAAGCTGAAGGTATGGAAAGGGGACGAGAGACAGTTAAGCTTGTCCTTTTGCTGCCTCTAATTTGAAAATGAAAGAAAGAAAAGAGCCAGATGAGCTCTGAGAGGTAGGGAAAGGTCTCTCCTACAGCAGGGCTCCACTCCCCTCAGGACAGCCCCGCCACTCTTCCCAAGCCTGCCCTCTGCTGGGCCGACCACCGTCCACCACTCTAGTTTCTCCCCTCCCAGGAGGCCTCTGTGAATGGAGGGCTGCTGCCCCTCCCTCAGCACAGTATCCAGGAACCTGAAAGGCCAAAGCTCATGTCTTTCCACTGCTGGGAGACTCCATCATCCTCCCCCAGGCTCCTCTCACTAAGCCAATCACCAACTCCATTTCTCAGTGGATGTGACAGCAGTGACTGGCTGCTCCCTGCCCTGGCTTACAGTGGGCACACATATATTGGGGGTATTTTCTTCCTAACCCTGCCCAGTGTTCACTCAGAGAGTGGCACCAAAAATTTCTCAGTCCCAGGACTGGAGTGCTCTGTTCTCATATGGGAGCTCCTCAAGGTTCCCTCTCTTAGCCGGGGCCGGCAAGGGCCCTAGTTGTCCCCACCTCCAGATCCAGAGGCTCAGAGAGGTGGCCCAGGGTAGCTGTGAGACTCCTAAAAGTCTTCCTGGGAAATACTGCCAGGAGGGGCTGGTGGTGGGTGAACAGGTTCATATTCGATGATCAGGCAAATGGTGCCTTGGCATGGGGTGGGGGCCTGTCCCTTCCTATCTCCCCAGAGCCTTCTCTCCTGACCTCCATAGCCTCCTCTGTCACCACAAAGGGCCAGGCTCCACCAGAGCGTGCATCATCTTCTGGACACCACACTGGTCTCTGAGGCCATGCTGACTGGTGGGGGGAGGTCACAGTGGGCGGCTCTGAGTCACCTGGCTCCCTCCCTTCCCTCCAGGGGTCTGTGGCCTGGGGTTGGTGGGAGGGGGAGAATGCTGGTTCTTGGGGGGCTCTGGACCCTCTGAATCTTTGGGAGTAGAGTTCTGCACACCTCTCCATCTTGGATGAGTACTCTGGGCTGAGGGCAGTGGCATGGGTAACACCTCTTGGGGGCTTTGGAGACCCCCATGGAGGAAGGAGGTGCAGAGTTGGCACTGCCCATCTCTCTCCTGGGTCAGGACTGAGGTCTGAGGGAGAAAGATGTTTCTTGGGAACCAGGGGAACCAATGCCAAAGGTTGAGCGAGGTCAGATTTTTCTACTTGGTGGGGGAGGGAAAGGGGTGGTCAGGGCTCCCCCTACCCCTCACTCTCCTCTCCTGGAGCTCTCACCACTCTGGATGGGGCAGGGAGGAGCGAGGGTGGTGTAGAGGGTTTGAGCTTTTCTCACCAGGGGGAGGCACGGAGGGAAAGACACACACGGGAGTCCAGGTGGTGGATCTGAGTGCCCGCTCACCCTGCCTTTTGGCAGCCTGGCCCAGGAGCCCCATTTCCCTCCTGTGCCACCTGCCTCCCCAGTCAGTGCCCAGAGATCCTCAGCCCCCACAGGGCATCATCCTCAGGTCTCCCTGAGCCATTGGCTGCCCTTAGCACCCACCTTCGCCTTCAGCCGTTGGGAAATGTGGCCTCCAGCTCTTCTGCTGGGGCATGGGGTCAAGGATCATGCAAGACTGCAGTGCCCAGCATGGGTTTTCTCTGAACTTTTCTCTGCATGACTGGCCTCTATTTTCAGGTGTGGATTTCTGGTGCTCATCACCCCTGGTACCCCCAGGGACTGCCCTCTTTTATGTCACACAGTGGACGTGAGCTCCACGTGAGCAGGGACCACATCAGGTTGTGCTCCCTGGTGAAGTCACAGTGCTTGGCACACAGCAAGGACTGGAGGATGTTGGCTGAATGATTGAATAAATGAACCAGTGAATGAACAAATGAGTGAATGAATGAGTGATGACTGAATGAATGAGTGTAGGAATGAATGAGAGAATGACTGAGTGAGTGATTGAAGGAATGAGAGAATAAACGAAACAATGAGTGAATGGGTGAGTGAATGAAAACACAGAAGCAGGTGTGATCCAAACAGGAGGAGCCTTTGTTTCTTCTCCTCTGGACTCTGCCCATCTCATGGGCCCGGGCCAGTCCCTGTCTCTCCTGGCCTCAGTTTCCCAACTGTCTCCTGAGAGCCTGCTCTTGGAACTGCATCAGCCAGCTCAGTGTGGACACGGCTTGTGCTCTCCCCGGCGTGGGGGCGGTAGGGACGCGCTCGGGGCGCACGGGCCTCCCTCCAATGGGCGGTCGTGGGTGGACCCGCGCGGGGCAGCCGGGCCTCACGTCCCCAGCCGGGCACGCTCTCGGGGCCCACGCACAGCACATGCACGTGACCCCGCTCCTCCGCGCACATGCGCAACACCAACAGCTGCCACAGGGCTGGTCCCGAGGGTCCCCACTCCGCCGACTGCTCTGTGACCCCCACATCGGTTGGGGCGTTGGAAGAGGCCCTGGATCCAGTGTGGGGCCGGGTCGTGGGTGCTGTGGGGTGGAGGACAGCGTGTGGGGACTCCTGTCTCCCCAGAACTCCCAGCCCCTCGTCTCGGTACAGCTGGCGCCCAGGGAGAGGTTTCAGAAGAGGCTGCGGCTCCCGGAGAGACTGGCCTCCGAGCCCGAGAGAGACCCGCCTTTGGTTCCGCCTCCGGGTTGCACGCGGGGGGACGGTGAACCCTTTGCTCTGTGTCCCGGGCCTTTGTAACGGAGGCCTGCTTGTTCGTGTGTGCAGGGACAGCTGGAGACCTCCATCGCCTCGGTGAGGGAGACGGGCCCTGACCCCGCCAGCCTGCAGGTGAGAGAGCTGGTCCCAGTCCCCAGAGGCAGCACCGTCCCGCCCACTGTGCCCGCCCACTGTCTGGGCACCTGTGGGAGAGACGGGACCTGGTGGCAGGAGCATACCTGTCATGAAGGTTGATGCTACTTGGCCGAGGAGACAAACGTGTTTCGGCTCATTGATGCTCATTCATGACGAGCTGATACATTTATTGTGGGTCGACTATGTGGACTGAGGGGTCAGGACTCCAGTCAATTTGTTCCAATCTCTGTGGGGATGAACTAAAAATGGCAACTTGCCCTAGAGTTTTCTCTTGTCCAGTAGCCTGTTTTGTTTCTGTGTCAGGGAAAAAACTAAAATGACCCTATAGGGCTGGCCCCGTGGCTCAGCGCTTGAGTGCACGCCCTCCACTACTGGCGGCTCGGGTTCGGATCCCGGGCGCGGCCCGACGCACCGCTTCTCGGACCATGCTGAGGCCGCGTCCCACATACAGCAACTAGAGGGATGTGCAGCTATGACATACAACTATCTGCTGGGGCTTTGGGGGAAAAATTTTTAAAAATTTAAAAAAAGGCAGCTTTCTTTGAAAATGTCCTAAGGATCAGCCCATTTCTGGCATAGAGAGGAGAGTTCTTCGTGGCTCCCCAATGAGAAAGTGCCCTGGACCAGAAGTCAGAGACACTCCCAGTGTGTCCTTGAACCCTCCCTGGGCGTCAGTTTCCTCATCTGTAAAATAGGGCTATTGTGGAGGTCGTAAGTGGTTTCCAGAAGTTCTTACAGCTCTGAGAGTGATGCCTTAAGCTACCAAATGTTCCTGAAGCCATGAAGGAGGGGTCACAAATGGTGTTGTTACCGCTTAACAGTCATAAGCTAGTAAATATGAAAATGAGAGGGGCCCAGCTCGCAGATGGATGATTCCAGTGAAACTCCTTCACACCTTGTGTGTCATGGAAAGTTCTCCTTTACATGCTCCCTGCGCAGGTCCTGCTCCTTACCTATCGCCAGAGTTCATCGTTGACCTTGGGCACTTTCATTGGTCTTTTGGGAGGATTTCTGTTCAACTTGATGAGTTCCTGAATATCGTACCCAGTGAATCACTCCCAATATTACTCATTAATTCCAAGTCCTATTTTTTAAAATCCCATCTCCAGCCCTGTTCTGGGCAAGTTGTCTAAGCAAACCTCAGTGTCTTGGTCCAATTGAATTGTAGTGAAGATATCCCCGTGTACACTCATGTTTTCTCCCCTTTGATGTATTTCCCACATGGAATAGCTGCTTTGAAAATCAAAAGATAAAATTTCCTCTCTGTCCTCTGCCAGCTACCCTCCTGCCAAGAGAGACACTCTAAGCTGCACGTGCTTCACCTTGGGAAGATCAAGGCGTAAATTCAAGGTAAAATTTCATCAGTGTGAAGGTTAGGGTTAGGGCTGCTCGTGCCCATGCTGCTGGCTGGACCAAGTCTGCGCCCCCTCCTCTAGTGGCCAACTCCTCCATCCATTCCTTCTGAGGACGTCTTTCCCCATTTCCCTGGGGGTGGGCTTTGTGAAGGTGGGTTTTGTGGGGTTGTGACCCATATCGTTTGCATGGGTTGGGTCTTTGTGCTATAGCAAGTGCCTAGTCCGGCTGCTCCTGGGACCAAGACACATCTCCAAGTTGAAACAAATTATCTTTCTCTGTATTTTCTTAAAACAGCTGTATTGAGATATCGCTCACATGCCGTGTAAGCCACCCATTTAAAATGTACAAATCAATGGCTTGTAGTAGAGTCACAGAGTTGGGCAACCATCACCACAACAGTGGAACATTTTCATCACCTCAGAATGAAACCCTGGACCCATTAGCAGTCACTCCCCCTTCCCCCATCGCCACAGCCCTAGACAACCACTCCTCTACTTTTTCTCTCCCTCGATCTGTCTATTTTCGACCTCTTATATACACAGAATAGTACAATGTGTGTTGTTTTGTGATAGCTCCTTTAATATGTCATGTTTTCAAGGTTCATCCTTGTTTGTAGTGTATCGGTAATTCTTTCTGTTTTGTGCCAAATGATTTTCCGTTGCATAGATATACTGTATTTTATTGATCCATTCATCGGTTGAGGGACATTGGACTTGTCTCCACCTTTTGGCTATTATAATAATGATGCTATGAACATTCACGTACAAGCTTTCATGTTTTCATGTCTGTTGGGTACACACCTAGAGTGGAACTGCTGGGTCATATGAAAACTCTCTAAATTTTGAAGAATTGCTAGACTATTTTCCATCTTTATTCCTGCCAACAATGTATGAGGATCCCAGTTTCTACCTATCCTTGACAAGACGTCTTAATATCTATATTTTTAATTTACAACCATCCTAGTGGATGGGAAATGATACTTATTGATTGTGGTTTTGATTGCATTTTATTCCTGGATAATGGAGTTGAGCATTTTTCATGTCTTTATTGGCCACTTGTATATCTTCTTTGGAGAAATGTCTGCTCAGCTCCTTTCCCCATTTTTAAATTGGGTTATTAGTTTCTTTATTATTGAGTTGTAAGCATTCACTCTATCTTCTATTTGCAAGTAGCTTGTTATATATATGGTGAGCTGGTATAGTGTCCCATTCAGCAGGCTGTCTTCTCACTTTCTTGATACTGCCTTTTGATACACACAAATTTTTAATTTTGATGAAGTCCAATTTGTTTATTTTTTATTCGTGTGTTTTTGGTGTCCTATCTAAGAAATCATCACCTAACTCAAGGTCAAAAGTTTTATTCCTAGGACCTGCCCAGTGGCGCAAGCGGTTAAGTGCCCGTGCTCTGCTGCGGCAGCCCGGGGTTCGCTGGTTCGGATCCCGGGCGGGCACCGACGCACCGCTTGTTAAGCCATGCTGTGGTGGCGTCCCACATAAAGTAGAGGAAGATGGGCATGGATGTTAGCCCAGGGCCAGTCTTCCTCAGCAAAAAAGAGGAGGATTGGCATTGGATGTTAGCTCAGGGCTGGTCCTCCTCACAAAAAAAATAAATAAAATAAAAGTTTTATTCCTATGTGTTTTCTTGTAAGAGTTGTATAGTTTTGCCTCATATTTAGCTGTTGGATCTATTTTGGGTTCATTTTTGTAAGTACTGTAAGCAAGGAGTCCAACTTCTTTGCGTGTGAAAATCCAGTTGTTTCAATAACATTTGTGGACAACATTGTTCTTTCCCCATTGAATTGTCTTTTCACTCATCAAAAATCAATTGACTGTAAATATGTAGGTTGATTTCTGGACTCTCAATTCTATTCCATTGGTCTGTATGTCTATTTTTTATGACAGCACCACACTGTATTCATTATGGTAGCTTTGTAATAATTTTTGAAATTGAGAAGTGTGAATACTCCATCTTTGAACTTCTTTCTCAAAATTGTTTTGGCTCTTGTGGCTCCCTTGCATTTCCATATGAATTTTAGCCTTGGCTTGTCAGTTTCTGCAAAAACAGGCAGCTGGGAGTTTGCTTGGAATTCCACTGAATCTCTAGTTCTATTTGTGGAGTATTGCCACCTTAATAGTATCAAGTCTTCGCATACATGAAGATGAAATGTCTTTCCATTTATTTTGGTCTTCATTAATTGCTTCCAATAATGTTTTGTATCTTTCATTGTACAACTCTTGTACTTCTTATGATAAATTTATTTCTAATTATTTCATTGTTTTGGATGCTATTGTAAATTAACATATCTTCTTACTTTTATTGTCAGATTTTCCTTTGCTAGTATATAGAAATAAAATTGATATTTTAAAACTTGACATATGATATTATATTAGTTTCAGGCATATAACATAATGATTCTATATATGTATATATTACCAAAGATCAACACAATAAGTCTGGTTAACATCCATCACCTCACATAGTTACAGATATTTTTCTTGTTATCAGGACTTTTAAAATCTGTTCTCTTAGCATCTAACAGATGTACAATACACTATTGCTAACTATAGTCACCATGTTTTTTGTTACATTTCCAGGACTCATTTATTTTCTAAGTGGAAGTTTATACCTTTTGACCCCTTCATTCATTTGCCCAACCCCCACCCCCTGCCTCTGGCGACCACCAAGCTGTTCCCTGTATCTGTTAGCTCAGTTTTTGCTTTTTTTTTAATTTTAGATTCGCCATTTAAGTGAGATCATATGGTATTTGTCTTTCTCTGACTGACTTATTTCACTTAGCATAATGCCCGTCTATGTTGTTGCAAGTGGCAGGATTTCTTTCCTTTTTATGGCTGAATAAGATTCCGTTATATATATATACTTACACCACATCTTCTTTACCGGTTCATCCATCAAAGGACACTTAGGTTGCTTACCGTGTCTTCACTATTGTAAATAAATGCTGCAATGAACAGTGGGGTGCAGATATCTTTTTGTGTTAGTGTTTTTATTTCCTTTGGATAAATATTCATAAGTGGAATTGCTGGATCATATGGTAGTTCTATTTTTAATTTTTTGAGGAATCTGCATATTCTTTCTCATAGTGGCTGCACCAATTTATATTCCTATACAATGGATTTTTTAAATTAATCTTGTATCCGGCAGCTTTGCTAATCTCATTTCTTAGTTCCAATAGTTTTTCCATGTATTCTCTGTGATTTCCTCTATATGTGGTCACATCATTTGAGAATTGAGATAATTTTACTTCATCTCCTCCAATCTAGATACCTTTTACTTCATTTTCTTGCCTAATTGACCTGGCTAAAACCTCCAGCAAAATGTAGCATAGAATTGGCAAGAGTGGCCAATGCTCATCTTGTTCTTGACCTCAGGGGTGGCGTTTCCAGTCTTTCCCCACTGACTATGACGTCGGTGAGCTGTGGACTGTTCACAGATGCCCTGGACGAGGCTCAAGATATTCCCTTCTGTTTCTAGTTTCTTGAGTGTTTCTATCACGAAATGGTGTTGGATTTTGTCATATGGTTTTTCGCACCTAGTGGATATTAGCTTTTGCAGCAGCTTTTAAAGCATGAAATCGTCTTCCCTCCCCTCTTCCTCCCTCTTTCTCCCTCACACAAACACACAGAACCTCTCTGGAGGCAAACCAGAACCCATATATTAAATACTTGCTGAAAGCCAGTCGAATGACTAGTCTAGACCTCTTGATCCCGTCATCCCTGCCCTGGCTGCTGTGTAACTGGGGGGTGGGCCCACTCCAAACAGGTGACGACAGATATTCACATACTCATGGTGATTCCGAGGATGGTGGCTCCCTCTGGATTGCGTTCTCCGTCGTGTTCTCTTCTCTTTACTGACTGTAGAGTGAAAATATTTAGCATGAAGGGAGAGGATTGTGCAGGAAAGAGCATATATCAAGTGTGTGTGCTGAAAGGTAACAATAAATAGGCAAAAAACTTGACTTCTTCAAGAAATGTGTTAAAGGAAATATGACATATTCTCTACAGACCTTCCTGGCATGGAAGCCCACATTCTGAAAATATGGTGTCTGGTTAATTTTCTGAGGCCTCGTGTATCACTTTTCTCTTGCAGGAGTCTGGGTGCTGACCCTGTTGTCGGCCGGCCTCACGAGGGTGAGCTTTCTGTTCCACATTTTGCCCGGTTTCAAGTAAGAGGCCTTTGGGGTCATTTGCATGTCCTCAGCAGGAAAGCGTCAGCCACGCTTTCTCAGAATTACCAGGCAGTGCCGGCAGAGCCCGACATGCAGTACGAGGTCTGGATTGGACAGACACTTCGTCTGCAAACTTCCTATGGCACTGAGTTTCCGAAGCCCTTAAAGAACAGTGATTCTAAAGTGGAAAAAGGAAGGACAAAGGCATTTCAGCATTGTGTTTGTCAGAGTTCTCCAGAAAACAACCAACAGGATACATATGCACGTGCACACATACACACACACACACACACACACACACACACACAGATGTGTGTATATGTATGTGTAGAGAGAGAGAGACTGATTCTAATATATTGGCTCATGTGCTCATGAGGGCTGGCAAGTCCAAAATCTGTAGACCAGGCTTGCAGACTAGAAAGTCAGGCAGGTGTCTAGATGCTGGAGTCTCGAGGCAGATTTTCTTCTTTGAGAAACTTCAGTGTTTGCTCTGAAGGCCCTCAGCTGATGAGGCCCACCCAAATTATTGACAGTAATCTCTTTTTCTTGAGGTCAACTAATTGTACGTGTTAACCACATCTACAGAATACCTTCACAGCAAGACACGATTAAATATCCAGTTTGATTAAACAGCTGCATACTATGGCCTGGTCGGGTTGACACACAAGACTAACCATCAGAGCCCACGCTCCCTCAACTTGGCGCCCACTCACATCTCCTTTAGCCGCATTTAATCTCCAAATAAGGACAGGAAGAAAGTCATTCTTCCCTATAACATGGTACCCCTCTCCTGTGGACAACTCAAAACACAAATACTCTCCCCAAGGAGGATGCAAAGTTCTTGGGTGATGTGCACTCCTTTCCTTGATATCCTATGACTTACATACTATCATGTGAAGTTAACTGTTATTGATACATCTAGTTACATATGATGTTCTGTGATAAGAAGATAAGGAACAGAAGAAAAAAATTTATTTGATACATGCACACTGTCTACAGTCTGGGAAGGCTTCCTGGAAGGCTTCTTGGATCCTTGGGCTGGGGCTTCTCTGGAGGGCAGCGGGGCGTTTTCTGTTTTTGGAAAGGCACGTGGAATGGCAGTCATGTTGCTGAACATTTGTCCTCTCGAAGCACCAGTGCCCGCTCTAAAACAAGCTTCAGAGCTAGTGCCAGCTCCACCACCAGCTCCACAGCTAGCACCGCCTTCAGTGTCAGACATCACACCAGCTCTAGTACCAAATCTGAAGTTCGAGCCATTTCTTGCCCATGTCCAAGAGCTAGATGTAGTACCAGCCACAGAGCTAGTGCCAACTCCAGAAAATGGTCAAAAGCTGGGGCCAGGTCCAACACCAGCTCCAGCAGCAGCTCAAGAGCTTAAGTGTTCTCTGGAGCCAGCTCTAGCTAGAATCCTGACTCAGAGCCATTTTCAGGACCAGCTTCAACACCCAAGCCACTGCACGAACCAGTTCTATTACAAGCTCCAGAACTAGAGCCAGTGATAGGTCTATAGCCAGAGCTAGCCCCAACACCAGCTCTACCAACAGCTCTAGCACCAGAGTTGGGGCCAGCTCCATAGCTAGAGCTAACCCCAGCTCCCACAGTTGCACAAACTCCTGAGATAGAGCAAGCTCCACCTTCAGCTCCAGTGCTAGTTGCAGGGTCAGGGCCGGGGTTCTCTCATGAGCTAGAGCTGGCTTGAACACTAGCTGTAGCATCAACGCTGGAGATAGAGGCAGCTCTATCACCAACTCCTGTGCCAGTCCCAGTGATGGTTCTAGTGCTCACTTTAGAGTGAGAACCAGGTTGAAGCTAGTTTACAGTCAGTGCCAGGTTCCAAGGAAGAGCGAGCTCCAGCATCAGCTCTAACACTGGCTCCAGAGTTAGAGCCATTTCTGGCACCAGCTCGAGAGCTAGAGTCAGCACCAAGTTCAGAGGCAGAGCCTGCTCCAGCAACAGATCTAGTACCAGCTGCAGAGCTAGATCCCCCACAAGTGCTGGAGCAAGAGCTGGCTTGGGTACCAGTAGCAGACTTAGAGCCAATGCCAGCTCAAGAGAAAGAACCAGCTCTGGCAACAGCTCTAGCACCAACATCAGAACTAGATCATGCTGTGCTACCAGCTCTACCACCGATTTCAGAGATGGAGGCATCTCTATCACCAACCACCCAGCCGGAGCCTGTGCTGCTCTAGTACCAGAATCTGCCCCAACACCAATTCCAGAGGTGGAGCCGGTGCCAGAGCTACAAACCTAATCCACCACCAGTTTTAGCACCAGCTACAGAGCTAGAGCTAGGACTGGTTATACAACTAGAGCCACGAGAACCAGGTCTAGAATGAGAACCACAGTTAGAGCCACTTACAGCAATAACTCTACACCAGCTCCAGTGCAAGAGTTGGAGCCAGCTCAAGAGCTTTATCAAACTGCAGAAGCAGGTCTAGATTATCTCTGGAGGTAGTTCCAGCTCCAGTGCCTTCCCCAGAGCTAGAGATACTGGCGGCTATAGAGATAGCGCAACTCTAACACAGGCTCTCGCATGAGCTGCTGAGATTGAACCAGCTCCAGCTTCAGCTCCAGTTCTAGAATCAGAGCCATGTTTTGAGCTAAAGCAAGCTCCAGCACCAGCTCTAGCACCAGCGAGAGGACTAGCCCATGACATCACCATGATGGGTGGGGCCAGGTGTTGGGCTGAGGGGTGGGACATTTTCTGCCAGACAGCTCACTCCCAAGTACCTTGATCACATCCACTGCCAGCTCCTCGTCCTCCCTCACTCCATGAGGTCCCAGCCCCGGGGTCTCTGTGGCCCTGCTTTCCCAAAGAAGGCTCAAAGCTGACAAAGAGCCCTCTGGTGTTGGAAACTGGGGCCAATTCATTAAAAACAGTATACATTTTGACCCAGAAACTCCACGTCATGGATTCTGTCCTAAACAGAGATTTGTGGTTGCAGGTGTTCCCTTCAGCACGATTCAGAGAGTGAAAAACTGGAAATGGCCCCTGGTCCAAGCAGGGGGTCTTCATAAATTCTGATGCCAGGACAGAGAAAATACCAAGTGGAATAGGATTGCCTGGCAGTGGCCATGCCTGGACAAATCAGGCTCTAGAAGAGCACACACCCTGGAATGCTCCGTTCCTGACACCCACAAGTGCACACACACATACGCACGCATGTGCACACACGTGCACACACTGTACAGACTTTCTGTGGGATGAAGTCCTGGGATCAGCACCGCCAGCACAGGCGTGCCCCTGGGGGCTGCGATGGGTCCTGCAGGCTGGTCTCCAGAGAGGAGTGTCCTTTCACACTTGTCTCTAGGAGTCTGCTGGGGCCTCTGCTTCCTCACATTGTCACCAGGGCTGGTTGTCACCACACTGGAACCCTGCCCATCTGATGGGGCCCAGTGCCCTCTCCACAGTGTCTCCATGTGCGGGTGTCCCCCTCGTGGAGCTCGAGCTTCTCTGACACATGCTGCCCCTGTGTATCACCTCTCATTGGCGTTGAGTGTGTTTGCTCTTTATCTCTTATTAAAATACTGAATTTCAAGCATTTTTTGGAAGCGAGGGATGTGTAGCCTTTCCCTGGCCTTGGGTTATGAGGAATGCTTTCCGGTTTGTGGTTTGCCTTTCCAGCTTTTTACCCTTGTCTTGTTTTTGTTTTGGCCACAGGCGTTTCATGCCTGGCTTCTGGCTCTGGTGTCCCACTTAGAACAGCAGTCTGTACCCCAAGATTATGCACATATTTACCGAAAGGGCTTTATTTGATACATCAAATCTAGAATCCACCTGGGATTTTCCTATCAAATTAGAGAAATTCTATTTCAAATAAAAACAGAAAAGGAAAACCTATCAGGCCCTGTGAAAATAAGAAGGCAGACACAAATGGCCAGTTATGCCATGATTCCACTTATAGGAAACATCCAGAATAGATTTAACAAAAAACAGTGACAGAAAACAGATTAGAGCGGGCCAGGGCCTGAGGAATAAACGGGGAGTGAGTGCTTTTAGAACAGGATTTCCTTTTGGAGTGTGAAATTGTCTGAGCCCAGATAGCGGTGATGGATGCACAGCAATGTGAATGTCCTTAATGCTCATAAAGTGTACAATTTAAAATGAGAAAACATAAATTTTAAAAAATCGAAACATTTAATTTAAATTATTAAGAACTAAACAATAAAGAAAAATCAAATAGAGCAACTAAGAAGGAAACAAACACATTAATGAGGGTAGGGAAGGAAATTTCTGGTGAGGGAGCAGTTTGAATGGGTGGTACAGGAGCTGCTGATGAGAGACATTGCAGAGCCAGCTCTCCCAGGCCAGATGGTTTGGCTTCAGGTGCCTCTTGGTCTCCTGCAGGACCCTCTTCAGGGGATGTGTCTCCCTGCTTGCATGGTGGGGCCTCAGTTGCCTCCTGGTCTTCTGCCGGAGCCCGTGCATGGGATGGTTCTCCCTGCACGGTGGCTGGAGCCTCAGCTGCCTCCTGGTCTCCTGCTGGAGCCTGTGCAGGGGATGGCTCTCCCTGCACGGTGGCTGGGGCCTCAGCTGCCTCCTGGTCTCCTGCTGGAGCCTGTGCAGGGGATGGCTCTCCCTGCACGGACGCTGGGGCCGCAGCTGCCTCCTGGTTTCCTGCAGGAGTTGGTGGTAATGATAGTTGTCCGGGATGGATGATGGGTACTGAGGTAGCTCTGAGGCTTGTCCAACAGTCAGTGCAGACGTTCTCCCCACAGCTGCTGATGCAGTCTTGTGTCACAGCTGCTCACCCCTGGGGGTGAGGGATTGGATGTCCCCTTCTACCAGCTCCTCGCTGATCTCCTGTATGGAGCTCTGCAACGGCAGTGACCGGCAGCCGACCCAGAGGCATCCGAGCCCTGCCAGCTGCCCAGCTGTCCTTGTGCTGCTTCTGTCCTCGGGACCTAATTCTCCCAGATCAGGCACATACCTGTGTCTCCACAGAATTCCACCCCGGATGAAAGACATACACCTCAGGCAGAAGGGTGCCACTCTAGCACTCCACATCCCACCCAGCCGGCCTTGACCTGGGCTGTGAACATGACCCACCAGGGTCATGTTAGAAGCCCACCAGGCTTCTAACACCTCAGCGACCTGCTCCTGCTCACGGTGGTCCACCCTCATGAAACCGCCCTTCCACACACACACATGGGGAGGGGATGTAGGGATGCCCAGATGGGACCACAGTGCTGGTCTGGTCTGGATTGGCCTTCCCTAGGACTCCCTGTGTTACCTTTCTGTCCCTCCGGTTAAACGGCCACAATTGTCGGCCATGAGAAAGGAACCAGCATCTGCATTGCGGGTGGTCTTTGGGAGCTTTCCTGGGGCTCTGGCCCCTGACCATCGAGAAGAAGCAACTAAACACGTTGCTCCTCCTAGACAAGTGCTAGACAAGTGAGCTGGCTTGGGGGCTGTCTCTAGGATGTGGGTGCCTAGTTACCAGGGTTCCGAGTACTCTTGGGCTCCATGAGGGTACTTCCTGGGGTCACCTTACCTAAGCTCCCTCCTTACACAAGACCTCCCTAAGGGCTCCCGGGGCTGCTGACTGCTCACTCTCCATCTCCACACCACGTCCAGACACAGTCACACCAACAGAGTCCACCCCACAGCCTCTGGGGATGTCTGAACGCAAGCAGGGCCCCAGCTTTGAGGACACAGTGTTGAATGCAGTCCCGCTCCTGCTTCTTGCCAGTGATGTCACCCTGGACAACCACGTGCCTCTCAGGGCCTCCCCAGTGTCCCCATCTGTGCAGTGGGGGTCATTCTAACATCTACTCCCTCGGGATGTCATCAGGTGCGATATAAGATATTTTATGTTTTCAAGTATATGTGGAAACCATTCTGGTTGGAACCTGATTTGGCCTGAAATTTATTTGAAGCAAAGAAACCTGACTCATGGCTTGTCAGACATGCATTGTCTGTGTACTTTAATCGTTACCCTAAAGTAAAGAATGTACTCTTTGAAGAAAAAAAAGCATCCCTCCCTTCCTTTGATGCCAGCACCCTTTCAAGATAAGACTGAATGCCTCATTTCCTCCAGCGCCGAGGCCATGGTGACTTGCTGTCTATGTGCTCATCAATAGCAAAATATCTCCTTGAATGCTTGAGAGAATGTGCACCTGTCATGCTTGATGTGTGTCTCTGTCTTTGGAAACGGGATGTAACTCTGCTGAAAACCACTCTTCTTCACAGCGCTTTCTTCCCTTGCAAAGATGTGCTCCGGGCTAGAGTCCTCAAATGAAATTGGGCTCAAATAAAACTTTGTGCTACAGAACGATTATTGATTATTTGCGGCACCTTTTCCTGGCAACCACGAAGGGACTTCTGAGACACCCACCTGAGACCAGGTGGAGCCTACTTTCAACCAACACTGGTACCACAGGGGACCGTTGAGCTCCACTACCCCTCCTCCCCCCCGGGTTCACTGCACTCTTCAGGTGGTCTGGTGAGTGCTCCCGAAATCTGGACCTCCTTATTTAAGTTGACAGTCCTGACTTGTTATTCCAGCTGTTTTGGGTCTGAAGACTTCAACATCTTAAGGGTGTGTTGGTACTCTTCCTAGGTAAGAGGAACCTGGGGGGGACATTTCCTAGGTGAGGGGAGCCAACAGGGAGACATTTCCTAGGTAAGGGGAACCAAGGGGGAAGTTTGGAGTGAACTGGGTTAGCTGACCTCTTTAATTTGGCTTTCAATTGAAAAAGAGACATGTTGATAAAGTCTGAACAAACTGACAGCAAAATGAGAGACTGAATTTGTTTTGTTCTGAAGAAAAGGGGCACTTGTTCTTTCCAGCCACAAGTTGTTCTCAGGTGACTGAGAACCTGGTGTAAGTGTCTGAGGACAATCTCCATGACAAGCGGCAGTCGCATAGGGAACTCAGTCACCATCATTCACTTTAAATAATTAATGTCTTGTCGAGGGGCCCGCACACAAGGATTGTTCATCCAGTGCTCTGCACCCCTACGGTAGTTGTAGACTGCCCGCAGGAGAAGCTAAGACACGTGAGAGAGTGTTCATCACCTTTTAGGAAGTGACACTCACAAGCAGCACAGTTTTGACCCGCTACACTGTCCTTAGAAATTGTTCAGACTTGATATTAAAATGAAACTAAAAGAAAATGAGAAACCACACTTTCAAAGCCAACAATGCCAGATGGGCACCCACCCACTGGAACTCTGGCTGGCTCTGTGTACAATATGTATGGAGCCTTTACTTGCAAGTACTTAACCAAATGGGGATAGCTGTAATTGGCTGAATCTTTGGATCAGGATAACCTGGGATAATTTAAAATTACACTGGCCACCTTTGGGGATCCTTTGAGCTTCCAAAACTTGTCTTTTTGTGCACTAGATTTGAGAACCGTGGAACAGACAGATTAAATGCAATCTTTAATCTCTAAAGAGTTAAGCATGCCACCTTCCAGCACACCTGCTCGAAAACTAAAGGTTGCAGAAGTTGTAAATATTTAAAACAACAGCAAAATCTTGCTACGCTTGTATTGTGTCCTGAGAGCTTGGCTTAGTAACCATCAGGTTGGGCGCCCCAAAATATGGTCAGACAGAATTGCGGGTTGCACCCAATTTGCAGTCAGGTATGGTTGGACAGAAATATGGGTTGAACTCCATTTGTGGCTAGGGTCCTACCAAAATGCCACCAGCTTCAAGGGTGTTACATTGGCCATTAGAAGGAATGATCTAATTAGATAAGATTGCTTAAGATGTGCACTTAAAAGCAAAGCCTTCAAAATTCCAAAAGAGCCCTACTGAAAGTTTGGTTGCAAAAAGCTAATAAAAAATTAAGCTATAAAAGGTACCTAAAAGTCTATTAAATTATTGCTTTACAGACACCCCCATAATCGACATTCAAAGAGGGGCCCAGTATGAGCCCCTCTCAGAGTTAATGAGATCATAAGAGATTTTCTGGGAAACTTAACGTTATTCCCTTAAACAGTCAATGGGAAACTTAAATTAAAAATTAATAGAATTGTTTAATACTGCCAAAAACACAGTTTGGATCCAACTATTCTTTTTTAAATTAGTGAGTTTTGTATTGTACCTGATTCATAGGAAACATTTAACGAAAACCATTTAAGGTCTCTGCTTGTGTCTGTCTGTGTATCTATGTATGTCTATGTGTACGTGTTATATATATGTGATATTTTTCTACCTCTGGATGATGTAATTTCTAAAAGAGCTCCATTAGCAGGCTTAAAGTAAGCATTTATATAAATTGTTTCTAAATGTAATGGAAACTAACCCAAATGTTTTTCAAGTTAACATGATATCATCTTTAGTAAATGAAAGCTTATTTAAGTTTGTTGGTTTGATGAAAATAAGCATGTTTTCAGTATTCTAAAAATTATATAAAATTCCTAAAAATCTGATATGTCTTGGTATAATTCTAGTCGTTATCTTAAAATGTGGCTTATAAAATAACCAAATTTCCTTGTAATTACATTATCATGTTAAGTCTTTTGTCATTGCCAGATCGTCACTATTTTACTCCAGTGGTTTTACAAATACATTTCATCTTCAGAGAAATTCGCAACAAGGCCTCTGACACAGCCAACATTTGACACACATGGACAGAAAGCTTCTACAGTACGTTGGTTGTGTGATTTATCCTTTTTTGCTGTGAAAAGTCAGTGTTGGCAGGCTCCAGGCTCCTGTCACTTCAGCAAGTGTGTGAGGACACCCTGAATGCAGTGACCACGGGCCACTGTGACGTGTCACCTGGCCGTTCTGTCTTCTTACACTCAGACTCTGTCATTCCACCTATATTGGGGAAGAAGCGAGGCCAGTGCAGAGCCCGAGTGGCAGGCACAGCCTGAGAAGGTGGAGGGACTCTTGTCACACGGTGGCCACCACCGTCTCCCTCAGTGGACGGTCGTTGCCAGGGGCCTGGGTCTCCGTCTTCCATCCCCTGAGCCCCCGCCGGACGTGCAGGCTGCCACTCCATGATGATTTCTGGAGAAGGGGCTCTTGCTAGCACACAGACCCTGACATCAGTGAATAAAAGACACTTGGCCTGCCGTTCTCGTCAGGTCCGCCCCTGACTCACTCAGGAGAGTCCTGTCCTGACCACGTTTGTTTCTTGAATATGTGGTTGGCTCACATTTTCAGGAGGTCAGGAAACACCTACTGTGCACTCACTGTGTTCATGTGACAGTCAGACGCTGAGAACCACGCTGCAGGAAGAGTGCTCTGACTTGGCACAGCAGGTGACAGTCTCGTTGAGCACCTGGCACAGGGTAGACACTTGGGCTGCGTTTCTGAAGATCCACACTGTTCTCTCACAGATTACGCTCAGGTCCCAGCACCTCCTGACCAGCAGCAGAGTTACTCACACCTTCTGAGGGTCATTCTCTCCGCAGGGGCTGCATGGGAGCTGCTCAGGTGCCTCGGCCTACCGTGCAGCCTGACGTTCCGACAGACCACTTCAGATGGCCTTGGCGGCCTCAGCACTGGGGTGGATCTGTGAGGCAGCCATTGTCCTGGGGCCTGTCCTGCCCCATGGTTGAGCCCCAGGAATGTATCCCCTCCCCAAAGGATCCCACACTTGCCTTTCTCTCTCCCAGGGTGCATTACCCAGCTACCCTCAGACGCTCATGCTGTGGCGACCAAGAAACCCAGCCTTTCTTCCACACAAACCTTGATATTTCACACGGAGGAGCCCAGATTCAGCTTGAGCTGGAGACAGTGCTTGGAGTCCCTCTCGCTGTGCTTTTCTCAGGGGCCACACTGAGGGCATGCTGAGCAGTCAAGTTTAAAAGGAGTAATCCAGAGATTGTGGTCACCTTCTCAAACCAGGAATCCATTGTCTTGTTAGGGAGGCAAACAGGTGGGATGTAGCTGGTGGGGGAGCTGCCCATGAGGAGCAGAGAGACTTGGTCTTGCTGTCGCTCTGGTAGGGTGGTGCCAGCTGAATTGCCAGAGAAGAGCACAGGAATCTGTGCCCATCAGAAAAATGCCATGTGTGCATCTACCCTCAGAGATGGAAAGTGAACAGGCTCAGGCTTGTGACCCGAAGCTGTTCCTCAGGTGCAGTCATCCACCTTCATTACAGCGAGAGACCACTGAAGATGAAGCAAAGGCCTGATAAAGTCCCTGTTCCTGACCGACTGTACGCCAGGAGCCGCCAGGTGCTGGGGATGCGGTGGTGAGAAGCATGCATTCATTCCAGCTGGCGCATCTCGGGGCTGGCTACCTCTCATGAGTCTGGCCTCAAACTAGGAAATCAAGATGAGGTCACCTGCCCCCAGAGCAGCCGAAGGAGGCCGTGTTCATGAGGGGATTCCTTTGGGCAGATTCAACCCCTCCCCCTGAGCTTCTCAACCTTGCCTGTATGATAGAATCATCTGGGAGGTTACTGATTGATTGTTTTGATGTACCGTATTCAACATTTGGTGGACATTTGGCTGGTTCCACATTTTGGCTATTATGAATAATGCCAGAACTTCATGTATGAGTTTTACTTGGCCCAGCATTTTATTTTTTGGATCATTCGCATACAAGTGTCTGTGTGAACGTGTTCTCAGTGTTCTCGAGTGTATACCTAAGGAGTGGGATCACTGGTGCCTTCATTTAATTTTTTAAGTTTGGACACTTTTACCACGTAATTCATGACACGCTCAGTGACCCTGAGTCCAAGACACCGAGTATTGATTTCCCTGAAGACACCTCGGGCTATTACCTACAGGCTCCTCAGAGGCTCTGCCTGCTTCTCCGAGGTTCTCCCTGGACATCAGGACCCTCCCGGTGCCCCATGCTCATCAGGGTGGGAGATGGGCCTGGGTCTCGCTGATGCTGCACAGCTTCCCGCTGGGTCAGCTCAGGTCCAGAGCTCCTGGAAAAACAGCTCAAATGAGATGCTCCTCCATCAACCTTTGCGAGGTGGGAGCTCCGGATTCTTGCCTCCGTCCTCTTCCTCCTTCTCTGTGCTGCCTCCACCATGTTGATAGGGACTTCCTTTAACCCTCAAGAGTGTCAGAATAACTCACATTCTTTCTTGGCCATCCTTCACGCCCAGCATCCATTCCTGTTGCTTTTTCTACCACATCAATATTTTTAAAACATTGACATGTGAGTCACATGATGTAAGACCATTTTAAAGTGTACAATTCAGTGGTTTTAGCGTATTGTCTATGTGGTGCAACCACCCCCACGATCTCATCCCACGCATTCCCTTTGGAGAGCTCGTTTTCACCATCATGAGCCCCCTGCCACCTCAGAGGAACGTCACATGATAAAACCAGGGGGACCATGTGACCACAGAAGCTGCTCTTTCCTCCTGTGGCTGAGTTCTTTATGTTACCTTTTGAAAGAGGGTGGGGGAGGTTTTAAACCGATATTTCATCGAAGAGAAACTGAATCAGATTCTTGGGGGTGGAGTCCTGGCATGGGTAACCCCCCCCAGGGATCTGAATGTGAGCTGCAGTCAGAACCTGCCAAGAACCAGCCAGAGCTGCTCCAGGAGCAATTATACCCTGGTTGAGCGTGGGGCAAATTCATGATTCTGAGGGTTGGCTGGATATCTGCTGGTCCCCTGCATGCGCCACTGCCCCCACCACCCCAAATCTGCACACAGAAGACACTTGAACCACCAGGGACCACTCCTGAGAACTGAGGCCAGGACCCTGGCAGTCCCCCTTTCCTGCTCCTATCAGCCCTCTTCATAACCCAGATCACCACTCAGATGCTAAGTTTGGTCCCCTGCGTGGAAGTCCTCAGTGGCTCCCCATGGCCTGTAGGAGGGTGAGGCCCCTGGCGGACCCGAGCACCCACCTTGCATTTCAGCCTCATCCCCTACCTGCCCCATCCACTCCTGCCTCCCCCTCCGCACTCCTCCATTCCAGCCAAGGTTCCCTCTGGCCCTCTATGACTTTGCTCCTCCCTCTGCTGGGTCCCCATCTTACCAAGTTCAACCCTAATGTCCTGGCTTCTTGGTCTGCCCCCTACTGCTGAACAGTGGTCATTCCCTACCCCTGGACACAGCACACCTTTGTGGTCTAGCCCGGCCCTGCACTCCCTGGAATAGATCCTTTCCCTGTCTTCTCACCTCCTAGAGAGACTCAGGTGCAGGGGCCACAGCAGGTTCCTCGGGGTCCCCAGGACCTGGCACAAGGTCCAGCACCGCCCGAGTGACAGTGACTGTGAATGAGTGGCGGGAAAGGGAGGTTGGGCTCTGGAGGCCTTTGTAACTTTTGAGATTTTGGGGGACATCAAGAGTCCCCGTGGATGTCCTAGCTCCAATGGGGTCTCTGAAGGAATGAGGGGGACATAGTCTGAAGACCCCAGAAAGGAAAGCATTCACAGCATCCAGAACTTTCTTGGACTCAGGGTGGTGAGAAAGCTTCAGAGCCATTGTCACTCTCTTCAATCACCAGGTCTGCTTTTCCTGCGGGCAGGGGTAAGGCGGGTGAGGATGGAGGTTGGTGGGGTTCAGTGCAGGCTCAGGCCTTCAGCGCTGCCCTGCTCACACCAGCCGTCCATGGAAAATGTCAGAGAGGGGCAGTGAAGGGTGTCCAAGGTCCAAGACCTCTGTCCTGCCTGGGCATCCCAAGTGCCTGCCTGCTAAAAGGGCAGGAACCAAATGCCAGAGCCCTGTGTTAGGGACGCTGGGCATGGAGCCCTCCCTCGTGCCCCTAGGGTATCTTGTCGGGAGGCATCAGCTCCTGGGCTTCTAGCACCAAGGACCTTCCTGGGGGTGTGACATCCACAGCAGGGCTCCAGGCTTGTGCCAGAAGCCCTGTGGCCCGGGATCCAGCCCCTGATCCTCCCCCTGCCACCAGCAAGGCCCTGTCCTGCTCCGCAAGCCCCCTAACCCCCAGGGCCACCTCTGCCAGAGGTTTAGGAGGAATGGTGGGCACAGTAGACAGTCTCCAAGATGGCAGCAGTGACCTTGGCCTCTTGGTTTCACAACCTTGTGTGTTCTCCTCCTGTGTCAAATCAGAGCAGGGCTGTATGGTGACAGAGTATGGTGGAGGCAGAGGGGTGTGAATTCTGAGGTTCGGGGCCAAAAAACCATTTTGGCTCTTGTACTGGCCCTTGAATCCCTTGCCCTGTGGGAATCCGGGCACCGTATTGTGAGGACACTCAAGCAGCCCCATGGGGAGACCCACGTGGAGAGGAACAGGCTCCCTGCCAACAGCTGAGCCCAACTTGCCAGCCCTGTGAATAAACCACCTGGGAAGTAGATCCTGCAGTCCCAGCCAGGACTTCAGATGATCGCAGCATCCTGAGGGACCCTGAGCCAGCTGCTCAAACTGCTCCTGAATTCCTAACCCACAGAAACGGTGACACGTAAACAATCAATTTAATCCATTGCATTTGGGGCAACTCGTTACCCTGCCTCAGGTAACTAATACAGCCCCTCTCGCTCTGGGGATGTGCCCTCTCTCAGATGCTGGGTGTGGATGGGAAGGTTGTTCTGCCTTCCTCCAAGCCCCTGGCCATGTTCCTTGACCATGGAATGGAGAAGGAAAGAGATGAGATGTGGCCCTGGAGCAGCACAAAATCAGACGCCCTCAGTCAACATGATATTTTTCTCCATTTTAATTAATACTTTACAAAGTACAAAATACATTGTCTTTTTGGAGAAACAGTTGGTATTTTTTCTCTCCATCACATAGTACATGAATCTTGAGGGTTTCATGTTTCTTCAAGAAAGAAAGAAAGCGTGAGGTTCCCCACCAGGGTGTAAGGTTGCCCAGTTCTCCCCTCTCCAGACCTTGGGACAGATGTAAGTGCCACTGCTACTGCTGGAGACCTAGGGAAGGCCAGGTGAGGGCTAGACCCCCGAAGATGAGGTCCTGGGCAGGGTAAGTCTCCGCAGAATCCCAGTATACCCCCAACATCCCCTCACCCCATCTCAGGGTAACAGAAATGATCTTGGCATAGAGCAGGATCTTTTGTTTGTTACCGTCTGACCCCAGTTTTGGAGCCAACCCTGCTCAGTTCTTCCCTGGACCATTTCCTGAATAGCTAAACTGAGGCAGGGGACAGGGACACTCACTGGGCTTGGCCTGTGACTTGGGACATGAATTTGGCCTATTTTTCAAACCCCCTTCCCACCCCTTCTCCAACTTGCTGGACCCTCTTCAGGGATGAGCCCCAGTAGGCGAGGGGGCACCAGCACCCAAAACCTCTCCCTGTGAACAGTATCCTCAGGACTGGATGCTTCTGAAGAGCCGGCTCAGCAGGTCTTGCCCCTTTGGGCTGCATGGACTGCCAGGCCTCGCGCTGCACAGCAGAGCCCCTGCTGGGGACACCTCTGGCCCCTCCACAGAGCAGATTTACACAGTCAAGTGGGCTGAGGCAGTCCTGCATGCAAGGCCTGCCACACCACCATCAACTCCACATGTGGCCCCCTGGTAAGAATGCTACCGAGGCCTCAAAATACGGGATGAGTCAGTCCCTCAGCTAGGATTTGGGCTCTGCACACGTGTGCTCACACACACACTAATGTGGATGACACGGCACATGTTCACACCTAACATGTGTGTGTTAACACACGTGTGGCTGTCCACAGAACACTGTCCTGACCCGAGGGCAGGGGCCACCTGCACTCCTGGCTTTCTCAGCCTCCCACCTTCTTGAAGCAAGAGCCACAAACTCCCTCATCACCAGGCTGCCCACAGACGCCAGGGGCCGGGCCGCAGGCTCCTACCTCCACTCCAGCCACTCCTGGTGCCGCCTGCCTCAAGGCCAGAGGCTGCCTCAGCCACCAGCTCCTGCCTTTACCTTCCCAAGAGAGCAGGCGTCATAAGAGGGGTGGACATCAAAGCTGAAGGTATGGAAAGGGAATGAGAGACAGTTAAGCTTGTCCTTTTGCTGCCTCTAATTTGAAAATGAAAGAAAGAAAAGAACCAGATGAGCTCTGAGAGGTAGGAAGAAGTCTCTCCTTCAGCGGGGCTCCACTCCCCTCAGGACAGCCCCGCCACTCTTCCCATGCCTGCCCTCTGCTGGGCTGACCATGGTCCACCACCCTGGTTTCTCCCCTCCCAGGAGGCCTCTGTGAATGGAGGGCTGCTGCCCCTCCCTCAGCACAGTATCCAGGAACCTGAAAGGCCAAAGCTCATGTCTTTCCATTGCTGGGAGACTCCATCATCCTCCCCCAGGTTCCACTCACGAAGCCACACCTACTTCATTTCTCCATGTAGGTGACAGCAGTGACTGGCTGCTCCCTGCCCTGGCATAGAGTAGGCACAAATATATTGGGGGTATTTTCTTCCTACCCCTGCCCAGTGTCCACTCAGAGAGTGGCATCAGAAATTCCTCAGTCACAGGGCTGTAGTGCTCTGCTCTCATGTGGGTTCTCCGCAAGGCTCCTCTCTTTGCTGGGGCTGGCAAGGGCCCTAGTTGTCCCCACCTCCAGATCCAGAGGCTCAGATAGGCGGCCCAGGGTGGTCGTGGGACTCCTAAAGTTCTTCCAGGGAAATGCTGCCAGGTGGGTGAGCCGGTTCATCTTTGATTATCAGGCAAATGGTGCCCTGGCTTGGGGTGGGAGCCTGGCCCTTCCTATCTCCCCAGAGCCTTCTCTCCTGACCTCCATGGCCTCCTCTGTCCTCTCAGAGGGGACAAGCCCCACAAGACCAGTCGTCTTCTTCTGGACACTACACTGGTCCCCGAGGCAGTGTTGCCTGGTGTGGGAGACCACAGTGGGCAGCTCTGGGTCACCAGGCTCCCTCCTTCTCCTCAAGGGGCCTGTGCCCTGGAGTTGGTGGGAGGGGGAGAATGCTGGTTCTTGAGGGGCTCTGGACCCCCTGAATCTTGGGGAGGAGAGTTCTACATGCCTCTCCAGCTCAGATGTGTGCCCTGGGCTGAGGGCAGTGGCATGGGCAACACCTGCTTGGCGGCTTTGGAGACCCCCGTGGAGTAAGGAGGTGCAGAGGTGGCACTGCCCGTCTCTAATGGATTAGCTTTGGGGGCTGAGGGAGAAAGGGGTTTCTTGGGAACCAGGGGAGGCCATGCTGACGGTTGAGCCAGAGCACATTTTTCTAATTGGGGGTGAGGGACAAGGGGTGGTCAGGGCTCCCTCATCCCTCACTCTCTCCTCCTTGAGCTCTCACCACTCTGGAATGTACAGGGATGGTGTAGGGATGGGCGAGGCGTGAGTGTTTTGCAGAGGGTCTGAGCTTTCCTCACCAGGGAGAAGCACAGAGGCAAAGACACACCCGGGAGCCCAGGTGGGGGCTCCAGTCACTGACCCACCCCACCTCTCGGCAGCCTGGCCCAGGAACACCATTGTCGTCCCGTGCACGTGTCTGTCCAGCCAGGGCCCAGAGATGCTCAACACCAACAGGACACACTCCTCAGGCCTCCCTGAGCCATTGGCTGCCCTCACTGCCTTTGCCTTCAGCCAGTAGGAAACGTGGCCATGGGCTCTTCCACTGGGGAGTGAGGGCAAAGGTCATGCAAGATGGCGGTGCCCAGGAGAGCTGAGGCATGAAGCAGAGAATGGCACTGGCAGCCCTGGCATTTTGCTGAGTTGGGATTTCCACCCCTGCGCAGATGGCTGAGCTTGCCAGATGCAAGTCCCCTTGTCAGCCCAGCAGAGTGAAGGAGAACAGCCTCAGATCACTGATGGTCCAGCTCAGGGCTGCCCCAGGTGTCCTGCACCAAGCACAGAGCAGAAGGGACTGGGGACCTCCCTAACCACCACCCAGATGAGAAATCTCCGGGAAAACCTTGGCCCTGAGTCCCAGAACTCCCTGGTCCCATGAATGGCCCAGAGTAGAGTTCACAGGGCTGTGGGGAGGACAGGATAGGGGCTCAAGGTGGGCGCTGGTATTTTAGATGAGTGGGAAGGCATGAATTTTACCACATTTTATCCTTAGGAGTGTTGGAGGAGCAGGTGCAGTCGTGTCTCCATATCTGCCCTCCCTGCGTTGATTCTACTCACCTTGACAACTACCGCTGCACTGCCTGCTCCACATGCACTGATCTCATTCAACGGCACAGAATCCCCACCCTGGGAGCAGCATTGTCCCCATGTCATATGGGGAATTGGAGGTGCAAAAAGTGTCACCAATGCCCTCCTTCAGCTAGCAAGTACACCTGGTGTGGAACTGACGGTCAGGAAAAGTGTTCCTGGAGTTTCTACCTGCTGAGCTTGGCCGGGTTCTCACACTGCCCTGGGCGGCACCGTGTCTCCCGGGTTTTGGGAAATGTGTGGAGGCTCTTTGGGCTGTGCCAGCGAACGGGGGAGACCACTGTCATTTAAGGAGGCAGAACATGCCACAGACTGAAGAATTGTCGCCACCCCCAACCCACACCCAGGGTGCCCAGGTAAGAACCCCTGGGAAAACTGGGGAAGGACATTCTAGCTCTGACCTCGCTTAGTCACTGGGGATAAAGAAGGTGCTCCTAATCAGCACAGGTGGCTGGTCCCTGAAGGCATGGGCACTCTGCACTTGGAGCATATTAACAAAGACTTTGAAACACTTAGAGCCCCAGAGTGTTCTGGTCCTTTCACCTTCTGTAAGGAAGGATCCCCTTGGCCTTGGAGCTGGGTTGAAGGCCACAGGGTCAGGGGCCTTGTGTGACCTTGAGGGAGACTCTTGTCAAGGGCAGCCCTGGGAAGCTTCCTTGAGCCCCACTGACCCCACTGTGCTCCTTAGCATCTCTCAGACATAGCCCTGCCCCTTGTCAACCCTTGGTTCATTTGCTGGGACTCCCTCCCAGGCCCCTGCTCTTCTTTGCCCCAGCCCCTGTCCAGCCTCCCACCACCACTCTCCAACTGAGCTACCAACCCTCCTCGGTCCTGCCCACCTGTGACCAAGATCACAAACTAGGTCCTGCTGGTCAGTCAGAGGCCACCACTCAGCTGGGCTTCACCCTGATGGGGGCCACCTGCAGCAGGAGCTCTGCAGCCACACTGGTGGGGCCTGGTGGACACCTGAAAGGCTCTGGGGAAGGAGAACCTGGGCCAAGCAGGGTCAGGGCTGCCTGCACTGCCCACTGTTCTCCCTCCAGCCCTCCTGGGGCCAGGAGGGATAGGGGTGCACAATCTCATCTCTCCACCTTTTGTTGTGACTCACAATTGCTGCTGGTTTTCTCCTGGTGAAGTGAATGTGCTTTTAAAAAATGTGAGAAATTGAGAAAGGTGTAAAGAAGAAATTAATAATCGCTGCTAATCCCTGCCCGTGTAACCGAGCAAAGGCTCCTTCTGCTTGCTGCAACCTTGAAGCCAATCAATCACAAGATGAGTCCGTGGTGAGGAAAGGGATTTACTCGATTAGCTAGCAAAATCGGAAGATGATGGACTCATGTCCCAGAGACCATCTTAAACAAGCACATAATCTGAGGCAGTTCTGTAGGGACTAGTGGGCTGTGAAGGGGGCTCAGGAACATTGACCATCTGGCATCGGAGACTGGAGACATCACACCAGGTCTTTCAGTTGTCATCGATGATGGATGCCGGCATAGACGATCTTCCTGAGGAGGTCGTCATGTTCCTAAGAAACTCAAAAGAATAAAGTAATCATCGATCACTCTTGGGATGTACGTGTGTCAGCCAGGATTATTTCCGAGAGCTGTTTATCTGCTAGGCTAAGTGCAAGGTAAAACACACAGAGCTTGAGTGAGCTAGTCAGACGTTACTCTAAGTTACAACACGGCTTCCCTCGAGTCAACTTGCTCTAGGCCAGTATCACCCACGGGTAACATTTGGCAAATTTTCTCCCAGGCCCTGCTGCATTTGTGCTTTCACTTCTTGTTTTCCTCATTCACATTAATTTGTAAGCATTTTCTGAAGTCAGCACAAATATTTTTCCAGCTGTATTGAGGTACGATTAACAAAGAAAAGTTGTATATATTGAAGGTGTACAATGTGATGATTTCATGTATGTGCACATTGTGAAATGAATACCACAATCAAGCTAATGAAGAGTTCCGTCACCTCCTGTAATAACTCCCCCTTCTTTTAATGCTAAGAACTCTTAAGATCAATTCTCTTGTGTATACAATGCATTATTATTAACTCTGGTCACCTCGTTCTATATTAGATCTTGAAAACATCCTCATGTTATAACTGAAAGTTTGTACCCTTTGACCAACATCTCTCATTCCCCTCGCACCCACCAACCTCCATCCCTTGTAGGCACATTCCACTCTCTGTTTCCACGAGTTTGACGTTTTTAGATTCCACTTGTAAATGAGATCATGCAGTGATTGTCTTTCAGTGTCTGGCTTATTATGCTTAGCATAATGTCCTCCAGGTTCAACTGTGTTGTCAGAAAAGGCAGGATTTCTCTCATATTGAAAGCTGGATAATATTTAATTGTAGATACATGTAATGTTTCTTAATCCAATCATCCATCAACAGACACTTAAGTTGTGTCCATATCTTGGCTATTGTTGTCACCAACTAACTGCCCCGAGTAATTCAAAGGCAATTTCGAAAGCACTTAACTGTTTCTTTTTTGTTGTTTTGGTGAGGAAATTTAGCCCTGACCTAGCATCTGTTGCCAATCTTCCTCTTTATGCTGAGGAAGATTTACCTTGAGCTAACATCTGTGCCCATCTTCCTCCATTTGATATGCGGGACGCCTGTCATGGCATGGCTTGATGAGCGGTGCATAGGTCGGCACCAGGGATCCGAACCTGCGAACCACAGGCTGTTGAAGCGGTGCGCCCAAACCCAACCACTACGCCACCAGGCCGGGCCCTTAACTCTTTCTCAAAGTTGTTTCTCTGTTACGTTAAGAGACGCAATCACCAACCACCCTGAACCAGTCCAAACTGCACTGCAAAAGCAACGCCTGCACAGATGGGCCAAGAAGTCTCCAAAGTTACTTTTGCTTCATTTTAATGTTAAGATCTCCACCCCAGGAGGAGCTTAAGCCTTATTAGCATAACATGAAAGGTAGGGGAAAGCACGTTTTCAAACTACGCCTGGGCTGGCTTATACCCACCTCTATACGTGAGGACGAAACTTTCCTTTTGAATATTTATTCCCTACCAAAAATAAAAGGCACTTGTTTTCCCTTGCTGAGAGGGCCACAGCTTTGGAAGTGATTCCCTATGGTCCCCTTATTTGCGGCAAATGAATTGTACTTTGTGTGAGAACAACTTCTAGTAAAGGCTTTGATTTCAACTCACCAAATAGGGAACTCATTTTGGTTCGGTAACATTGTGACAAGTGCTGCAGTGAATATGGGAGGGCAGATATCACTTGAAGATACTGATTTCATTTCCTTTGGAACTATGCCCCGTAGTGGGATTGCTGCATCATATGAGAGTTCCATTTGTAATCTTTTGAGAAAACTCTGATCTTTAATCTTTGAGAAAACACTGTTTTCCATACCGGCTGTACCAACAAAAATCAATTCCAGGTGGATTTTAAATCTAAACGGGGGTTTCTACAACAACTTCTCTAGTAAGTACCTTAGAAAAACAGTTTCAAGATCTTGGGGCAGCCAAAGATTTCGCAGAACACAAAGAACAGTAAACATAAGGAACAAAAAGATAAACAGGAAATTATTGAAAATGAGAACTGTCAGTGAAAAGAAACTTTTAAGAGAGGAAAAAGGGCAGGCACAAAGGGGATAAACACTTGCCATGTATTTATCTGACACAAGACTCTCATATAGGATATTTGACTAACTGGCATAAATTTATAAAAATATTACAGACAATCCACGAGAATAAAAGGGGAGATTTCACTAGGCACTTCAAAAAAAAGATAACCAAATGGGAACAATGAAATGGAAAAGGGCTCCACGTAATTACTCAGGAGGAAAATGCAAATTAAAACCACAATGAGCTACCACTACACATACACCACCACGGTTAAAATCAAACCTCTGACGGCACCAAGGGTTGGTGGAGATGCGGAGAAACTGGAACTTTTATACACAGCTGGGAGTGCAAACTGTTTAATCCGCTTTGATACTCTTTGATAGTATCTCCTAAAGGTGGACGTACACATACTCCATGACCCAACAATTCCACGCTTAGGTATATACCCAACACAGATATGTTCATATGTTCACCAAAAGATGTACAAGATGTCCAGAGCAGCATTTTTTGGCATATCATCAAATTGTAGACAACCCATTCTGCATCAGCAGTGGAATGGATAAATAAAATGGGTTATATGTTTTATAGTGGAATACTATACAGAAATAAAAATTAACTACAGCCACATTCAAGAATATTGATGAATCTTACAAGCAAAATGAAAGAAGCCAGACACCAAAGAAGACACTCTGTATGACTCCATTTAAATAAAGTTCAAAGACAAGAAAAACAAATTCAGAAGTTAGAATATTGGTTCCCCTTGGGAGAGAGAGGGAAGTGACCTGGGAGGGGCGCATAAGAGGGCTGTTGGAGGGCTAGTCATGTTCTATTTTTTGTGGGTACTGGTTAGCGGTTTTGTTCCCTTTGGATAATTCACGGATCAATGCAAGTATGATTTCTGTACTTGCTGGTATGTATGCTATGCTCCAACTTGCAAATCCAGTCTCATGATTATAAACTTTTTTACTGATTAGTCCCAAAGCACACGTGTTAGTGCGAGACTCCAGACTTATGGGTCTACATTCATATCCTGGATGTAACCTCTTCCTACCTCAGAGACCCTGGCCATGAGATTAACTCTCTGGGCTTCAGTTTCTTCATTTGTAAAATGGGTGACTTTTGGAACCTCTCTCTTACTCGGTGAGATAATTAACTCCTTGCTGGCACAGGGCAAGAACTCCATAACTAATGGCTCTTGTAGTTGTTCTTGCCACCCTTAACTCTTTGGACTGGGGAGCTGGTGAACGATGGCCTGTGGTGGAGGGTGGTGCAGGATGGGGATCCAGTCAAGACACATGCTCCAGGTGAGGGTGAGGGGACAGAGCAGAGCTGATGCTGAGGTGCAGGAGGAAGGGCCAAAGGCCTGGGGCTCCTCCTTCCTTCCCCATCTCGGTTCCTGCCCCTCTATAAATGCAGGAGGTTAACTAATCGGGTGATCTCTAGCTGGTTAGTCCTTCCAGCGTGGACATTGGAGAGTCGGAAGGGTGATGGAAATGCCATGAAAAGCCAAAATCAAATTTCCCAGTTTGATCCACACTCAAACCCAAGGAAACAGACCTGGGAGTTAGGGGAGGTGGATATAGTGGTGGGATTATGGGTCTTGTCTATACTCTTCATTGTACTTTTTTCTATTGGGGACAGGAGCCACCTGAAACAAGGAGCCACCTGGGTGGCTGAGGGCCCAGGGGTGGTCCCCTTATCTGAAGACACCACATGAAAGGGGGTCCCTTGGCCCGGGAGAGCAGAGACTTGCCCTCTGTGGATGGGATGGTGTGGAACTCCCTGGGCTCAGGGGTTGCTCTGTCCACCCTGCTACAGCCCCTCCATGAGGGACATCCCTGCATTTGACGTCTTGCAGGGGGTCCACACCAAGAGGAGGGGGTTCAGGCTGTCAGTGCCCGGCCTCCAGGAGCCAGTGACCTTACACTCTCTTCCCCCTCACCTGAATCAGCCCCCAGCCTCCACTCCTGAGTGGAGTCCCATCTTCCCAGCTTGGCCCATTAGAACCTGAAGCCCTCTGAGATGTTCATCTTGGAGAGGGGACAGTCTCTTGGTGTGGCCCTTGTCCCTTCCAGGGTGTCTTCCCCTCCCTGCCGCCTGGGCCTGGCCTCTCCCTGGGGGAGTCTGAGTCTCAGAAGCTGCACCTCAGCCCTCTCCCAGCTGGCAACATGTGTGCACACCATGCCCACAACCTGCTCCACCGAACCGTGCACACTGCAGTGTCCACAATCCATGCACTGAGCCTTGTTAGCGGTAAAGGTTTGTCCTGCACAGGGAAGCAGGGGTGGATGGTGAGGAGAGAAGGGACATGTGAAATGCACCTAGAGCGGGGAGGAGTGAGGTGACCCAGGGACACTGGGAGGGGTGTGGGCAGCACCGTGGGACCTTGTGGTCTGCCGTCATGATGTGACGGTGGGACCAGCCCTGGCTCTGCACCAGCCTCTGCCCCTCTCACAGCTGGGGCAGGTGCAGAGAAGGTGCAGAGCTGGGTCCCAGGGTGGATTTCACCTGGCCAGGACCATGGAAGGAACAGGACAGAGCTGCAGGACAGGAGCGTGGGGCTGTCCTGGAGCTCAGTGTGTGCAGAGGAAGGAAGGACGTGACGTAGGGGAAGGAAAGCGAACGTGGAACAAGGTTGGCAGACGGAGACCCAGTGGGCTGAGGACTCATCAGGGGAGGGAACCTCCAGTGGGTGGGCTGGAGAGACACTGGTGGGTACTAGCTAGAATGGGCTGGCCATAAATGGGGGTGTCGGTCATGGTGGAGATGGTTAAATGCTCAGAGTGATGCCAAGGCAGTGGGTGGTGGGAGTTGAGTGAAGGTGGGCGGAGGACAGGGCCTGAGGGTCCAGGATGTCAGAAAGATCATCTGGGTGGATGCAGGGTGACAAAAGGGGTCGATTCAGAGTGGTGGTGGAGAGACAGACAGTGCGGCCTTACACCCACACCTTGAAGTGCACACACAGGTGAACACACAGACACACACACTCCCCCATCAGTGCACAGGGTGCAGTTTGGCCCATAGGCTCAGTGCAGCTGCTAGATGTGCTGGCCCAGGTAGGTATCCCACTCTGTGTGGCCACACCACTGCTTTTAAGGCCCCTCCTGCCCTGTGGAGACCCCCACTGAAGAGCTTCATCATCTGCATGTCCTGGTTATTCATCTTGTCTTGGAAGTAAGCAATGCCATGGTCCCTCTCCAGGATGAACTAGGTGTTGATGATGGGTCTCCACCCTGGAAGCAACATGGGTTAGGGCCATTTGGACTTGTTGGGGTTCATGCAGTTGGGGAGGGTCTTAATGCCTGAAGGCGGGAGAACAGAGTGGGGGAGGCCCCAGTGCAGGGAGCTGCGAGGTCAGGAGGGATGCAAGCTCAGATCCCCAGCAGTACAGAGTAGACGTGTCCGGTGGCTGGCAGGGATGCTGTCCACCCCAGGTCTCTCTGCTGGCCTCAGATCACTGTCATCAGCCAAGGCTTCCTGAGGCTTGTTTGGACAAGTATTCCCATATGTTGCAGGGAGCTTAGGAGCAGCTGACCTGAACCCCAAACTTCTTTACTGGGTCTCTGGATGGAATAAGAGAAGATGATGGAACTGTATCAGCATGGTGTCATGTCCCCTGAGGGTGATGACTCTGTGAGGTAGAGGAAGCACAGGTGTCCTGTCCCTGGGGATGGGGCCAGTTTCAGTGAGAAAGGCTCACAGGTGGAGGGGTGCCCAGCAGAGTGTGTCTGGGCTCTGGGAAACTGGAGAAAGTCGGTTCGTGGATATGGTGTGGAAAGAACACGAGCTGCGTGTGGGGACCAGCCGGAATAACTGATGGCTCTGAGCAGTAGAGGGAAAACTGTCTCCCGAGGTGATGATCTGAGGTTTTCAAGGGACAGGCGAGGGGGGCTCTATCACATGAGTCCTCATCCAAATTCACAGTCTAGGTGGTCACCTGGCACATTCCTGCAGAAATGCTGCCCCCTGGAAGCCCAGGCCCTCCATGCAGCTGAGCCAGTGGCCACTTACAGGTTTTGAATTTCGAGGTGATGATTCCACAAAGGGCACTTTAAGTACTTTCAATCCACTGGGCTTCCTGGACAACAGAAGCCACCTTGGAGCCCTGTTCTGGTGATGGAAGCATCCCAAGGTCTCCAGGGGGTGAGCCCCGACTGTTGAAACCAAAAGGCACCCTCCTCATTCTTCACTCAACGCCCATCCCGCCTCCCCCAACCCAGGGAAGCGCCACTAGCCTATCCATTCGGCCCAGCCCCTGCCTGGCCTGGGGTTCTGAACCATCTTTACTCAAACAAAATTAAAGGATAGGGTCAATCCTGTAGCCCCTTCCATCACCTCTCATCAGCCTCCACTACCATGATCTTCTGAGCTCACGGACCCCCATGACCTCCCCCACCAATGTCCCCAGGAAATACCAATGTGGCCACATAGAATGAACGGTCAGGAGATTGTCCAATGAATCTTGCAAACTCCTCCTCCCCCAATCTCAGCCAGGAACACACTCCTTGGTGAAATCCTCGCATCTCAAGCATGATGAGGCTGCGGGCTGCAGGTGGCAGGACTGTCATTCCTCTTGGGACAAGCTTGTCCATCTGCTGCTCAAGGAGACGGTGAAGGTTGGGCTGAAGACTCCATCTGATTTCTCTTTGTGTCTCCAGAGACCAGGATGTTATAAAACAACACCCAGCAAGTGTGGTGGGCGGAGAGAATGATCTACGGAACATTCAACCTCCTGACTAATTCCTCTTGTCCCTGAAGGATGGGAATTTTGGCCTCTCATTAACAGATTTCAGAATTGCCCCCTCAAGCCTATTCTAAGGACTTATAAAGCTCATCTTGCTGACAGCGCCCAACAGGATCCTGAAGAGGCTGTCAGCCTACTGTGGGGAATATCCCGCCCATCGCCCCCGCCCATCCCACTTACAGTGCTGAGCCGACAGGTGAGCCTACCTGGGCCGCACCGGCTATAGCAGGATGACAGTGGTACTGTCTTCCCCTTGCCCATTTGCCCACCTGTCCTGTAGACAAGAGACCTCTGTTCCTTGTCTCAACAGAAGCCAGTCCGAAGCTTATATTCCAGGCTCAGAGATCACCAATACCTATCAATCTATCGAATTTCTAGCTCACATGAGAAGTACAAAGACTCCCCTTCCTCAAGCACCCGCAGCACAGGGCTTTTGCAAGATGTGAATGAGGTAAGGTGGGTAAAGCATTTTTCAGAGAACCACCCCAGAATTAGTTCTCAGTACACAATGGTGACTCACGGTTACGTTCGTTACCATCACCACCATCTTTATTGTGTTGAGTCTGCTAGAAAAACCAGCACATTAATAATGTAGAGGATGTTGGATCAACTTGGCAGGCTGCGGCCTGGCTCCAGAGCACAGGTGGGGGGTGAGGTCTGTTTCCAGGACCCCAGGCTCAGGATTGGGGAGCTTGGAAGTAGGAGGGGAGGGAAGAACACCCACATGATGAGCATCTTGAAAACCAAATGACCTTGAAGTTCATTGTGAAGCTGAAGGGCAGCAGGGCTGATACCACTTTTCCTCGAGGTTACTGCTCTAGCCCAGGGCTTTCTATAGCATTTTCCTCAAAGCTGGAATAAAAGGATGTCTGTAATAAGAGCTTTAGGGAGAAAAATGCAAAAAGCTGATAGAACTGAGCCCAGATGTCTCTCAAATGACTAATATCGGAGCAGATGTGCATAGCTCAAGGAATATGGACTGTGAAGTTGGATGAAATAGAGAAAGAGAGATCAAATGGTTGAGGGATCTGTGGGAGACAAACAGCCATGTGTCCCCACACTTGGGTTCACCCTCCCATCTGATCAGCATAGGAAGCTGACACTAATAGGAAACGTCCTGTAAGATTTCCATAGGAGCTGCCATGGCCCTAAGATCCTGAAGAGGAGGGGCAGTTAATGGGCCCTTTGAGAGGAGAACTCCAAAAGAAATTGGATCCCTCTCAGAACTGAACATGCCCCCAATCCAGATCAAGGAAGGTGTGAGCAAGCAAGAGGAGAGGATGGAGCAAATGTGCATGGAGCTCACAGTGATGGTCAAGTGGATCTAGACCCCATTACCTTAGAGGTGTCCATGTGTGCTTTAGTAATCCTGGCCTCATAGGTATCCATCGATCCATCTATCCATCCATCCATCATGCATCCACCCATGATCCATCCATCCACCATTCATTCATCCATTCATCTATCCCTCATTCATCCATCCAACGGTAAACCACACATCCACCCACCCCTCCATCCATCCATTCACCCATCCACTCACTATCCTTGCATCAACTACCCTGTCATCCAACCATTCATCATCCATCCATCCAGCATCCATCCGACCATTCATTTAATTGAGGAACATGGGATGAAAATTATAATGATTATGTGTCCAGACCTTCCTTTGTCCTGACACCGTTGAAGGCCTCAGGTCCTCTAACCATTACTATTGCCAAACCGTTTCCCCTGAAATCAAGTACAGTTTCATTCTGATGATGAGCACACATTGCATGATATTCCCCAGGTTTTGGGTGTGACCAACCACCAGGATCTGGTTTCCCAGCACCAGCTCCCACCTCACTCCTGGGTCTGCTGGGAATCACTTTCCTTGAGAGGCTAAGGACAACTCTCAGAACTGAATGAGACCAGTCTTTTCAGGGGTAGGGGAGAGGGAGGACCTAGACATGGGCATTTAAGAAGGAAAAGGCAAAGAGACGGGAACTTGGGTCCTCAGGCCCGGGTGGACAAGACTGAGGCCGGCATGTTGACCAGCTCCGAGAGAGGGACAGTGGGCATAGGGAGGCAAATGGGCAGACAGGGGGCAGAAACCTTGTACTGTACAGTTGGGGATGCCTGGAGCCCAGGCCTGAGTGTCAGGGATGTCCAGGTCACATAAGTACCAACAAGAGGCACAGAGGGCTCACAAAGAGGTGAGGCTGTGACGGTCCCTGTGGGAGGGTAGTGACTGGGGACTGGGTGGCACTTAGATATTTGCAGACCTCAAATATTGTTCCAACAGCACCATGGATTTTTGAAGTTGACAACACGTTTTGTAACAATGTGTTTGATTTTTAATGGCAACCCCAGCGCAGTAGTCTTGCAAAATATAAACACATAACAGGGACAACAGTCCTCACATTTATAGATGGGCTTATAATATGTAAAGTTTCTTCCAAAACATGACTTTAGCCTCTGAGGAAACTATGTCTTGGAAAAGCTACCTGACTTGCCTATAACTTCACCAGGAGTAAGGGGTTAGCAGGGACCCATTGTGGATGGAAATCTGTCCAAGGCCTCACTGAGTTCCCCTCTCCCCTGCTGGGCAGGAAGATGTCCCGCTCTGCCTGGGAGACACCATCAAAGACACAAGAGAGCAAATTCTGGCCCAAGTCCACCTGGGGTTCTGAACAACAAGACTGAGACCCTAACCCAGTGCAGGTGGCTGACCTGGGACACACACGTGCCCACTGCCCAGCCCTCCCAGAGACTCTCAAATGACCTCCACAGTGTGGGTAGGAATAAACTGGGTCCCTCAGCTCACAGCACGAAGAGCAGACTCAGTCCAGCAGTCACAAGGGACAGCTGCAGGGCTGGGTGGGGGACCCTACACCTCCTCCCTGCTCACCTGTCTGGCCCTGGGCTGACCTGGAGACAGGATCCTCCTCCTCCCTCATCTTCATAAAGGCCCCTCATTTTGACTTGTAGGTGGTGATTAAATCATTTTTGGGGGGGATCCTGTGAATTTATGTTCTTAATTTTGCATAATTAGCCATCATTACTCTTGGGTTTGATTTCTTCTGAGAAAGCTTATCTGGAAGGGAGAATGTTATCAGAATGGGAAGCAGTACACCTCTGCATTAAGAGCTAGCAAGATAAAGCAATGGCTTCCTCGTATGTACCCCCTACTCCCATGGTCTTTGGTGCCCTAGCCCCAGGGATCCTGGACCAGCCCTGGTCACTCCAAGCTCCCCTGAGAGAGCTGGTCCTAGTCCAGGCTCCAGCTCCAGCCTTGGAGCTGATGTCGCCACCCCGCCCTTTCCTACCAGACCTCTTGAACTACAAGCAAAGTGTCCAGCCTGCTCTAAATGCCCCCACCAGGATGCCCATGGCTCCCATTGCAGCCCCCTCACCCCTTGCAGGCTGAATTGATCTCCTTTCCCTCAAATGTACCCTGGCTCCTGTGTTCTGTACTCCCATCAGTGCCCCCAGTGACCCTGGGAGACCACATTGACCTTCATGTCTGCTACCCATACCACCAGGTCTGCTGGCCCCACACACGCCCCTAATCCACCTCCTCCCTCTATTACTGCTGCTCTTCCCCCGTTCCAGACTTGTGAGTACTGGGGTGACTGCACTGACTGACACACCCTGAGTGGTCTCTGCTTTCCCTGCCCCTCGTTCCTACTCCATTCTGCTCCCAGAACTTTCTACCAAATGCAAATGGCATCATCTTGCTCCTGTGCATGTGTGGGTGCATTTGTGTGTTTGTGTGCATGTGGGTATGCCTGTGTACACATGTCTCTCTGTGCATATGTTTCTTTCTATTTGTATGCAGCATGTGTACACGTGCATATATGTCTTTTGTGCCCACACATATCCATGTGTATGTGCGTAGACGCATGTGTGCATGTGTGTTTTTTGAGTGTGTGCATATGCAGAGTTGTGTATGTGTCTCTGTGTGTGCATATTGTGCTGCATATGTGTCTGTGTGTGAGTGCATGTGTATGTGTGTGTGCCAGTGCATGGCAGGGGGAAGGCTCCAGAATATTCCCACTGCTACCAAGTTCTTGCTCCAAGGGGTGGGTGAATCCAACTTTACCAGGCCCCATAACCTTCTGTGAACCCTCTAGCCCCAACCATGCTGCACCCCTGCTGGGGTGCATCACGCATATGGGAACCACAAAGCTCAGGGCTCTCTTTTTTGAGACTTCTTCCAGCTGCTTCTGAGGAGGGTCAGCCACCCTGTTGTGTTCCCCTTTCATGGCTCCTCACACACCAATGACTCCATCAATGGCTGCTGTAGGCAGGAAGGTATATTTGCATTCTGTGTTCACTGCCCCACCCAGAGGCCCTTGGAATTGTTCATGTCAGAGAGACGGATCCTCACTGATTCTCTAACAACACTACATGCAATGCCCTTCCCATCCAGTCAAGGGCCAGAACCTCTGAATATGTTAGGTTTCAAGGCAAAGAGACATGAAAGTGCTCATGGATTAAGGGGCTGGTCAGCTCACCTTGAGATGGGAGACATCCTCGATTGTCCAGGTGGGCCCGGAGTAATCATATTTCTTACAAGTGGAAGAGGGAGGCAGGAAGGTCAGAGGAGAGAAGACGTGAGGACGGAGGCAGAGTCAGAGTGATGTGATGTGAGGAGGACTCTGCTGGACACTGCCGGCCTTGAAGTTGAAGGAAGAACCCAGGAGCTAAGGGATGCAGTGACCTCTAGAGGTTGGAAAACGTGAGAAAATGGATCCTCCCCAGAGCCTCCAGAGGGAACCTGCATGAATTAGAAAAACAACACTGGTCTGTTGAAATTGGTGATTTGAGCAGCACCACTTCAGCTGAGTCAAGAAGGCGTCCTGTTGTCCAGTAGACAAGGAGGCAGGGGTGGTCTGCACAGAAAAGGTACAGGAGGTGTGTCTATGTGAAGATACCTGGCCCAGCCCCTGCAGGACCACAGGCAGAAGTTGTTCTCCAGTCTTCAAGTGGGCGTTTCAATGGGTTGTGATTCAGCCTGAGGTGGAGAGCACTACCCCTGGGCATGAGATTGGCCTGTGTGAGTGTGTGTGTGTGTGTGTAAGTTTCTTAGGACTGTTGTAACAAATCACCACAATGTTGGTGGTTTAAAATAACAGAAACATTCTCTCACGGTTCTGAGACCAGGTGTCTGAAATCAAGGTGTTGTCAGGGAGCTGTGTTAACACAGCGCAGATCCCAATGAGTGATACCTGTGGCCTCAGCCCCATGTCTGAAGGCCTAGGGTCGCCTACTGACTGGGCTCTTCCTAGGGTGGGGCTGGGGTGTCCCATGGCCCCCTGCTTCCTGCACATTCTCCAGGCCGATTGTCCAGACATTTGTGAATTCTGTGAACTACAGGATCATCTCCTTGTAGTATATTTCTGCTTAAATTAGCTGGAGTTTCCTCTGGTATTTGTAGTCAATTACCCTCATTGGTCCAGATGCTCATAAAGAAAAAATTCACCCCTGTGACCCTTGCACTTTGAGATCGATGGCAAAACTAGCTTTCCAGTGTCCTTGGACTGGGTCTGCCAGACAGTAGGACAATGAAACGTACAGCTTGTGAAGGGAAATAGAAAACTCCTGGAAGGTGCATTGAGAGCCTACAAAACTTGAGTGATCCAAAGAATTGCGACAGGGACTCAGACAAGTCCATGAATGAGCATGTTCATTGCAGCATTATTCACAATAGCCAAAGGGTGGGAACAACCCAACTGTCCACCAACGGAAGAATGGATAACCAAAGGTGGTCTCTCCATGCAATGGAATATCATTTAGCTATAAAGAGGAATGAAGTTCTGACACACACTTATAACATGGATGAACCTTGACAACATCATGCTAGGTATTTTCATATTGTAGGATTCCGTTTATAAGAAATGTCCCAAGTCAGCAAATCCATAGAGATAGGGAGTAGATTAGTGTTTGTCAGGGGGTGGGGAAGGGAGGGAGGAGTGAGAAGTGACCGCTAATAGGCATGAGGAAGCTTTATAGGATGATGAAAGTATTCTGGATTAAGACAGTGGATGGAGGAGGTGTGGCCGGGTGCTGTGCCTCTCAGAAGGGGCAGTGGAGGAGTTGAGTGGAGTTTCTGAACTTGATGTGGAGCAAAAGTGCAGTGATCAGTCACCTTAGCTGGCCTAGTGGCCTTTGCAACCCCCACCTATGGCTGGGACCTCTCAAGGCTGACCCCAGCAAGGTTACGGTTGAGGTCAGTGAGCCCCCACAGGGCCAGCTTCTTGGCTGTGGGTCATTTCCTTCTGCTGAGTTGGATGGCAGGGCCTTTGAAGTGCTGGGCAGACTCAAACTGAGTTCCTCTGGGAGGAGACCAGCGTGACTCCTGCTCCAGATGGTTCTTCCCAACACTTTCGTAACTAGACTTCAGTGGGCAGGCAGCTCTTATGTGCAGACCAGTTGCTCCTAGGCATAGTGATCATGAGTGGACATGCACTGCCCTCTTGACCAGCGTGTGAGCAGAAGGAAGTCTGGCATCACCCACCCGGGGAACGACTGAGATGAGGGGGTCTCAGGGTGAGTAGCATTGAGAAGGGACAGCTGAGGGGAGGCAATGACAGTCAGATTGGCCCCAGGACCAGCTGCAGCAGGTCGGGGCTGTGGTTTGACCACTGACCTCCCTCTTCTGAGTGTCCCCTCAGGAGGGACATTTCCTGGACCCGGAGAATCTGCTCCCCAAAGGTGAGCAGGGGCATTTACCTGCACACACGACACGGCAGATGGGCTGTGTTGTCCTCACAGAGCACCGCTCAGAGCCTCTTCACAAGAGAGCTCTCCACTGAGCTGCAAGACCAGCAGCTAGCTGAAAGCCACCAGTGGCAGTGCCCCAGGATGGAGCACATGGGGAGATTTGGGGAGGAGGGCGCTGGGCTGGGCTTTCCAATCTGCAGGCTCCTCCAGGGGCAACCATGGCTCCCACCTCCCTGCTGGGCCAGTGAGGCTCCTGGGAGGGTCTCCTGCCTCTTTGGGCTTCCTTCTCCTTCATATCAGGCATCAGCCCCCACACCCCTCTCGCTCTCCTACACAGCTCAGCACCCACTTCCCAAAGGACCCAACTGAGTAAGAAACCAAAAAAAGGCGCCAGGGTAGAAAGGGAGAAATAGAAATGTTGTGTCTGCAGGAAAGATGAACTCTACATGGTCAAACCCCTTGGGGTCCCAGTGTCTCCATGATGAGCTCTCTGGATGTCATGTGTGTGCCTGGAAAAAAGGCTTTGCTGTATTGCATGTGTAGGGAGTAACTTGTTCTTGCAGACATAGCGTGAATGTTCCAGTATGGGAATGAAGAGTGCGGCCAAATGGGGCGGCCACAGAGCCCTCGGCCCCAGCATTTCAAAAGGCAAGCATATGCTTTGGTTCATACTTTTTGAAGCTGAGGGCCAAGTTGTCGCTGCTAGAAAAAGTCCCACCCCAAAAATAGAGAGTATGGGCGTTGACACCAAGTAGGTCAAGAAAGGATCGGATGCCCATAGACAGCACGTGCTAGCAGTGTGTCCTGCCCAGCCAGCAGGCTCAGAGCCCCACATCTTGGCATCTGGGTCCTCAGCCACTGGCAGCAAGTCTGGTATTTCTCAGGCCTGGCACTCGATCAAGGCCCTGCAAAGATGAGACCCTCAGATATGGAAACCCGTGAACACAATTCCTACAGGGTTATTTTGTCATATTGTTTTAATAATGCGGCACGTTAGCACCAAAAGTCTGTCTTATTTAAGGACATTTGGGGACAAATATTGTAAAGACTCAATCCATTCCTGAGAACTCCACCCTCTACTTTTCCACGCCTCTTGAGTGATGCCTGCGATGGGTCTAAAGTATTCCTTAGCATCCTTTTCATCATTGCCCCTCTGGCACCTGCCACAGGCAGACACTCCATAGATGCAGGTGCACTGAATCCAGCCCAGCGTCTCGTCTGGGGTGGGGAAAGACAACAGCAATCAGAATAATAAGTGAGCATCGGCACATACTATGTCTCCCTGAGTCCCCCTATCCAGGAGGCACTGGGCCCATGGTCACATAGCTGGTCGGACCCGTCTGACTCCTAAGGCCCCAGCCTTGGCCCCTGCTCCCTGGGACTTCAGAGAGCCCAGAGCTGAATGGGAGTGAATGGGGTCACAGGAAGTGTGCTCTGGTGTTGCTCACACCGGCTAACCCAGCAATAGATGTCATGCATCTCCAACATCCCCTCTCCTCTCAGGACTCCTTCACCGTCCATTTGGTCTCAGTTGTAAAGATGAAATGTGTCTAGTCAGGAGCAATGAATGACAGATGGAAGATGTTATTTTCCCCCCCAAAACATCCTCTGTTCTTTTGGAATCCCTGCAGTGCAACTTGGACCAGCAGGTTTGGGGAGCAGGTAAGCACCCTACTGGTTGCTGGTCTCCTCTTCCATCAGGCCGAGTGGAGGTGTTGGGGACAGACTGGACAACACCTGGTGTGGGCCAGGGACTCTGACACCCACTGGGGCCTAGGAGCACCCTCCTTCACCGTGCATCCACACAGACCAAGGCAAGGAACTGCCCTTGAGGATGGTGTCCAAGTCTTCATGGCTGGTTTCTCCTAAATTTTAAATGGCTCCAGGGGCTCAAATATTCCCCCGGTGGCCCTCCCATGCCAGGGTGCAGGGTTTTCCAGTCTGATGTCTACAGCCTGCAGGGCTGCGTTTGGGCTCTGGATGGTCACCTGGATCCCACAGCAGCAAGTAAATCTCAGAAGGAGGTGAGGAGCTGTAAGAACAAAGGCTTATTTTTGTTCTGACATGTTAATTTTGTAAACGTGTATGAGCTGTGCATTAGACACCAGCTTTTAGTCACTCTCATCTGATCTTTCCACGTTTTTCTCCCCTCCAGATAACTCTTGTGTTGTCAAGCTACCAGACCATAGTAGTGTGTTTCCTTCTTCCAGGAGAGATTCCTCTGCTGTGGGGTCCCACATTGCCTATGGGTTCAGAAGTCCAAAAGAGAGATTGTTTTTTGAGTGAGTTGTCAGTGTCTCTGCATTATGCCTCTGTCTTCCCTGGGTGAGGTTGAGCTGAGGCATGTGGAGCATCCCTGGGGCTCAAAGTTCACAGAGACTGGTACCCGACACCTGTCCCAAGGCTCTAAAGGCAGAGACTGGCCAACTCCCAGGTCCTCAGGGCCACAGCGAGCTGTGTGAGGCTGTGCATGCTTCCCAAGCACCAGGCGTGAATGCTGGGAGGAGGCCCAGGCTGAGCTGTCTTCAGGGGGACTCTGCCTATGATGAGAGTGGACCTCAGAGGCCAGGCCTGAAGGGCTGTCACAAGCTGTCAGCTCAGAGCACCATCACCTCTGTCCGGGGCTTGAGGACAGAGACCATCAGCTGGGGGGAGGTCTGAAGACCCACAAAAGCACTTCCTTAGAAATGGGGTAAGCATTTGGACCTCCACTGAGCCCAGTGGACACCCAAAAGAAGAGTCAAGAAGGATTTTGCTTCTCTCTAGCCTTTCCTCTGTGGCCTGTGTTGGCCCCACAGGCTCATTTGGAAACCTGGTACGCGTGGGTGAGGGACAAGTACAGCAGCTGCAGCAGCACTGGTCTTTCCTTCTGTCCTGCTCCCTGCCCAGCTCCTGCCTCTCTGGTAACAGGACTAATGGGGACAGACTCTGTTCTTCTGCTCCCTGGTGTGGGCATTGGACTGGAATCATGTTTTAAACCTGTTACTTTCCCAGTAAATGACCAGGTTAAGTATCTGAAGAGGTTGGAAGGGACTAACGGCCAGACATAGTTGGGTATGAGCTTGGACTTCTTCCTCTCTTCCTCCTGCAAAACTCACAGTGGTGGTCCCCAGGCTCACTGGCAGAGCCCAGGCAGGAGTCTCTGCAGGCTGGGGTGGGTGTCCACTACTCGCTCAAGGAGAAGGGTGGAAACCAGGTTGGCATCCAGGCAGGGTGAGCCACCAGCCAGATAGCCACCATGGACAGGCTGCTTAGAGCTAATGCCCCAAAGTACGTGATCATAGAGCAGGGCGCCCTTGAAGACTCCAGGGAGGCAAGGCCAGTGTGCGCTTCTCATTGAGCTTCAGGTGCTGAGAAAGACAGGTGGATGGCACCCACAGACGCAGATGTGGCAAGAAAAATGAAGAGTCGAGAGCCAGGCAGGGCAGGGCACACTCAGAACTGCAGGACAAATTCCCTTTGATGCTACTACATGCAAAACAACATGTATCAGTTTCTCTGAGACTAAAACAAGCGAAATCAGATGTTCTGTGCTGCTGCGGCTCCAAAGACTCTCTGAGGCACCACATGTGAAATGTGGCCTACAAAAGGCTGCTGCTGGCCTTTTGTAGGCCTCTCCAACCAAAAGTGAACTCGGGTCACCCATCATCATAGCTGCCATCCTGGGTGCTTGAGCCCACCTGGGGGACTGTGGGGAGAGGGAGGCACCCCAGAAGGAGGAAAGAAGGAAATAACTCCACCCTAAATCTTGCAGTTCTGCCCAGAAACCAGTGCTGAAGTGATATTTGCCATGACCGGCTTGCACGTGCAGCCTCCACCCTCATGCCACACACACTCTGGGAAAAGAGGGGGTGTGCATTAGGAAGATCCCTTCTACTTGTTCTAAAACTGATCAAATCTCTGAAATCACTTAGCGAAGGCTAACTGCTCTAAGATTTCTGATGGATTTTTCTTTATTGTTTCAATCTCTTTTGTGAAAAAATTCCTGATTTCATTGAATTGTCTGTTTTCTTATATTTCATTGAGCTTTTTTATGATAGCTATTTTGAATTCTCTGTCATTAAGGTTATACACGTCTGTGCTTTCAGGGTTGATTTCTGGGTGCTTGTCATTTTCCTTTTGGTCTGGAGATTTAATATATTTCTTGGAAATCTTTTCATGTCAGTACATGTGGATCTACCTTATTGTTTCTAATTGCTCTATAATATTCCACAGCATAGAATTACTATAATAGTTTTAGTGTAAAACTGTCATAGAAATAGTGATATTTTTGAAATTTAATTTTTTAATAATATTTTCTTCTTTTTAATAACGTTTGAGTGTGGTTTTTTTGGTTTGTTTCCTGGAAGTTGGAATTTTCTTTTTCTTTCTGTGTTATGGTTGGTTTCAAGGAGGAACATGAAGCTTCTTTGGTCATCTTCAGCCAGGTGTCTTCATTTATTTACTCATATCTTTGCATAATCTTATTCCAAAGAAATTATGTTGTATTTGGCAGCATTTGGTAACTGTTTTATTGAAGAGATTATGAAATGTAGATTGATTTGTACTATTGTAAGCAGTCACTTGTATGACTGTTTTTGGAAATTTGTTTTGTTTTGTTTTGTTTTTTTGTGAGGATGATCAGCTGTGAGCTAACATCCATGCCAATCCTCCTCTTTTTGCTGAGGAAGACTGGCCCTGAGTTAACATCCATGCCCATCTTCCTCCACTTTATGTGGGACGCTGCCACAGCACGGCCTGAGAAGTGGTGCCTCAGTGTACATCCGGGATCCGAACCCAGGCCGCCAGCAGCGCAGCGCACGCACTTAACCACTATGCTGCGGTGCCGGCCCTGGGATAGTCTTCACTGTACACATACTTGTGCATTGAGACTTTTGAACTTTAAAATTATACCAATTTTGATTGTTACAGTGTCTTTTCAAACAGAAACATCAATTTTAAGCAGTTTCTATGAGAAAGGAAGCAGATACCATCCCTACTGGGACTAAGCACTGGTAACATTTGATTTAAGTTGCATGAGAAGTTGATGATTGTATCTAAAGTACCATTGTTGCTACTAATATTATTACTACTACACTTACAACTCTGATAACGATACTAGTAGTATAGTAACAAAAATATTTATTAAGTATTTATGTGCCAAGCACTTAGCATAGTGGTATCTCATATATCTAAATAGGCATTTTTACAATATCATCATTTACTTTCTCATTATTGATATTACACAATAATAGTCACGAATAGTCAAACCATGGTATAAGCAAAAGGTTAGAAACAAGCATTAGATTTACAAAAAGGAAGCTTTCCCATTCCTTTGGAGCTTCCTTAACCCTTCTTGAAGGAAGACAAATGCATCCTCCTGTAGGTATCACCAGTACTGCTTCGACTGGCTGACATACTTAGCTGTGTGACTTTGGGATATTAATAAATGTCTTTCAGCCTGTTTCCTTACAGTAGAATGGAGACAATATTGCTTACCTTGTAGGAATGTTAGGGTGAAATGAGAAAATATACCTAAAGTGCCTGAGAACTTTTAGGTATTTAAAGTGAGCAACTTGAATTTTACCCATGTATAGCAATGATTGTCAACTGAGTTGGAGGAGAGGACATGTTCTCCTATAGAAGCCTATCAGAATTTCTTTTTTTAAATTTTTTTGGTGAGGAAGATCGGCCATGAGCTAACATCCTTTGCCAACCTTCCTCTCTTTCTTTTTGGTTGAGGAAAATTGGCCCTGAGCTAACATCTGTGCCCATCTTCCTCTATTTTGTATGTGGAATGCTGCCACAGCATGGCTTGATGAGTGGTGTGTGGATCTGTGCCCGAGATCCGAACCTGCAAACCTGGGGCCACTGCAGCAGAGCATGCAAATCACTACACCACTAGTCATCAGAATTTCTGAGTGAGGCCTTTTTAAAATCATATATGATCTCCCCCAAATGGACATTCTTTTCTCCTCTTTTTCTTTCCTCCCCCTCTCAACTCTTGAACTACGGCTATGTCAAACAACTTTTCCTGATGAAAGACTTTTATGTTGGGATAGAGTGGAAGAAAGCTTGAGAACTTTTGATAAAAGTAGTAGTTTCCAACTTCCCTGTATCAGATCACTTGGGGATCTTTATCTAAGCAGATTCCCTGGCTGAACTACCTAACAGAAGTTCTCAAACTGTAGTATGCATGCACAAAAAGTGCAACTTCCTTTGGATTGCTGAGAGTGAAAGGGAGAAGGGAGGGGGAGAGAGGAGAGAGATGAGTTTTGTGTTTAAGAATGAAGAATCCAGTTGACTTTCTGTAAATTTTTAAGGGTCGCATTCTGCTTTACTATGTCTCCTTGTAACTAACTACTCGCATTTATGCATTGTGAAAGATTGGATCTGTGAAGAAAAAATCACAGGGACTGACGCCCTGTTAAGGGAAATGCTCCTGACTAATAATGCCAAAAACCACTCTCTTAAACAACTCCAAGAAGGTATAGTAGATTGATACTCCTTTTTCCCCTTTAGTAGTGCAAAGAGATGTTAGGCTCATTGAAATCTTAAAATCATGCAGAATTTCCCTGGGGATATTAATAATGTTTTCGTGAATATAATTTTAATAATTCTCTTTGAGTTTAAGGAGTTTTAACCATTTATTTCTGATACGCTTGTATCTGTTACCTCATAGGTCCTACGTTATATCACTGAACAGGTTGTGTGAAAGGTCGATAGAAAGAAGTCAGAAATAAGTGCCACGGAATAGAGCAACGGACTTGCGGTTACTGGATAGTGTTCTAGATCACCACTGTCAAATAGAAATAAGACGCAAGACACACATATAATTTTAACATATAATTTGAAACTTTCTATAGCCACATTAAAGTAAAAACAAAGGCAAAATTAATTTTAATAATTATTTCATTTAACCCAATATATCTAATATATTATTTCATCAGGTGCTCGATATAAACAACGATTAATGAGATATTTTACTGTTGTTCCATACTAAGTCTTAGGAATCCAGTGTATATTTTATACTTACTGCACGTCTCATTTTGGACTAGCTACATTTCAAGTGCTCAACAGCCAGATGTGGTTAGTGTCTGTTCTATTGAAGAGCACAGGATTGATATTATTGAATAACAGCAATCTGCTGAGTGCTTATAACCTATAAAGGGGGCCACCCTTATAGGTATCAACAAATTCCAATCTTTCAAATGAATGTGACTACCAAAGGCAATACTTGTGTATATTTTCATATTTCAATCAATTTTTAAAATCTTTCTGAATCACCAAAGAAATGAACCTTGTCTTTGGGTCACTAATGTGATTTCTTAAATGAGATATGTTTTGTTCTTTGTGAAATAACTACACCTAAATTAATTTTTCTTAAGGTCCTTATTTTAAGTATGGCCAAAACTATGGCTAGGATTGAAAGTTTTACGTTTAGAGCAACGTTGTTTTCTTGATTTGTTTGGCCTGTAGTCTGATAGAGAAATGTTACTTCTTCTTTGGTAAGCTGTATAGAATTTAGATTATGACTGCTAAGTTTCCCCTTTAGCATTTTCAGCTGTCCCAGTAAGACATATGGAAACGATACAGATTCTAGAACGCTTGACTCTACTCTCTGCCAGTGAACTTATACCATAGGCAGAAGTATTAACATCCAATATGAACCAGCTATTGAATTCAGGGGTTCTGTGGAGAATGCTTCAAACAGTCAATAAACTATGGATGGTTCTTAATACTGTGATGCCTAGAAGGTAATTTCAGTGTATTGTTACACGTAATAGATAAGTGTATAGCAGTGATTATATACAGTAACCTAAACTTAATGGTTGAAAAAAATTGTTGAGTGTTTAACAATATAAATCCCCTCTGAAGACTACTAATTAAAGAGTCATTATAACTTTCAGAAAAAGCATAAATTTGATCTTAAGAAACAGAGAGAAACTATAAAGTATTTCCAACTTGAGAAACTTCCTTAAAAGTGAGTTCTCCTCTATAGGCATCTGTCATTTGTGGCTAATTGTGATTTAAATCACTGTGTGTCTTGCATCATTGTGGTGGCTCCAAATTTTGCTGCACATTAAAATCACCTGGACAGCTGTTAAAACTCTTGTTCCCCAATTGTAACCCATGCCAATTAAATCAGAATATCTGCGGTTGGGAGTCAAGCACTAGTATTTTCTTTTTTTAAGATTCCCCAGTTGATTCCATTATGCAGCAATGTTTAGAGAACACTTGATTAATTATTTCTTTAGTCAAATGGGTCTCTGCTGGTCCATAGATTGCATCAGAAACACCTGTTCAGCTCTGAAAACCAGGATACTGGGCTGGCCTTCCCTGAGATATCAGATGCTTAATGTTCAATCAAGTAAGTTCGATGTGAAAAATAAAAGCATACACTTAAAAAATACTGTAAGAATTTTCATATTTTTAAACAAGGCTGTTTTGTAGTCTTCTAAGATTAAATACAGCGGTCCTGTGTTCTTTTGTTTTGTTTTATTTTAAACTGAGGCTTTGGAATATTTTATGTGAGTAGGAAACCTCTAGGAGTTCAAAAAAGGTTGAAATAAATGGTTTCTAACTAAATGCAGCGCACATTCTTGGATCAGTTTTCAAAGGCTGATCAAAACCTGCTGTGTTTAAATAACAACATGCTGTTTTTCATCACATCCGTTGATGATGTAAACAAAATGTGTAACTATATTAGTAAATGTTAATATTCATGTATTTTAAGTTAAGGTTACAAAATTTGTCACAATGTGATTTTTTTATTCAAGTGAAAACAGATGTGTGCAGCTATTTTGAATATTGGTTTATAAACATGCATATTCTTTATCAAATGAACTTGTAGTTTTTTTATGTTTTCTTTCACTACTGTTCACCTGAAAGGAACAGTTCAAGGGACTGGAATCCAGGACTGTCTGGCTCCAGAGCCTACGTGTATCCACTTCTGTTAACGCCACACACGTCAAATGGCCATACAAGGCTAGAGTCGGTTGGGAGCCTTAGGAATTGAGTGGAGGAAAATCGAAAATCGTAGTAGTTTCCCTGGAGCAGTTACTTAAAGGATTTGATATTTAAAAAAATTGTAAAAGCAGAATAAAAATTTGAAGATATTTTTAAGTATTGATAAATTATCCTTCATTCCACTGTTTTAACAGTAAGTTACATTTTTTATACTTTCCCTCCATCTTTGCTTATGCATATATATTTTCACATAATGGAATTCATAATACCCAGTAGGGAGTCTGCTTTCTTTCATTTAAATTTATATGAAATCTTTTTTGCAAGTTGTTTACTTTTCATAATTATTTTATTGGCTTCCTAATGATCAAACTGATGTATCATAACCGTATAGGGTGCTATTACTAGACCGGGAGGTTGATGACTTTTTTCAGGATTACAATAGGCAATGTTATCAATTTAGGTATTTTTACTTTTTCTTTCTTTTGGATTACTCTTTTAGGATGAATTTTTGAGCCTGAGATTACTAAATTAAAAGGTAGAATTTATTTTTAGCACTGTACATTTTGCAATTGGGGAAGATGCAGTAAAACTGAAAGGGAAGCAAACAAATCCACTCTCCTCCCGCTGCTCCCCCTACAGCAAACCTCTCCCCAAACTAGTTGCTCAAACTTGAGAAACTGTCTCACGTTTTACTTTTTTGAGACACTAGTATCGGAGCCAAGCTTAGGCTATTCAGAAATTGACAAAATCACACTTTGGAGAGATCACGATTAACTCCCTACCTTTGAGGAAACTGAAGTGTACTTCGTGGCAAAGAATAACAACCCGGTTTTAGGAGGGACAGAAGACGGATGAGCCTTGATGGAGCAGAAGTGACCGGGGCGGGAGCGCTCTACAGCGTTGCTCTGGTTGAAGTCGCTATCCGGGGAAGCCTGGAACATCCTGAGGGTCTGCGGCCACTCGTCAACCAGCCTTGTCGCCTGGCCGGGCTCAGGCTTCTGGCAGTTCCCGCCTCCGTCTGTGCGACACCCGGGCCGACGTGAAGTTCGGAAACGTGAGCTGAGCGGCACTGACGGGCGCTCTGGGAAGAACTCGGCAAGGCTTTCCTTTCGCTTGGTCTACAGACCTGAAGAATGAGACTGCGAGTTTCCAAGGAAACGGATACATGGGTTAAGTCTCCGGTTTCAAAATCTCAAAATGGAGAAGACTTTTCCTTTAAACGCTGCGCTGTGCTCCCATCCTTCGCTGTTCAAGCGTTCGCCTCCGGGCCACGAAATACTTTGCGTTGGTTTTTATTGCGGAGGTTTCTCTCGGGGGCCCCTTAAGCTCACGCCGGGACTGGTTTCTTGGTTTCTGCTCTGGCGGGTGATTGGGTGCTGGGAGTCGAGGGGGAGGGAGGCAGGAATTCGTCCGCAAGAGCGCTTGCGCGCGGCCTGGAGAGAGCGGAGGAGGGAGCGGGTGAGGCGCCGGAGTCCGCACTCGGCCAGGGTGAGGAGGCGAGAGGTTTGGGGCTTCTCCTCTCTGCCAGGCTCCGCAGTGTGTGCTCGCAGATACCATTTCATTTTCTCCCGGGACTCGGAGCCCAGGCAGCGCTGCCTCGGTTTTCCTCAGAACAGGCCAGCCTGTCTCTCCTGGGGTGGCGCGCAGCCTGCCCGAAGAGAGCCTTCTGCTCTCGCCTGGCCGCCATGCGGGCAGTCGGGGTGACCGCGTCCACGGGCCTCGGGGTTCTGAACACGCGGAGGCCAGAGGGATCCTGTCCTGAACCCCGAGGAGAGGCCCCGGGCCCCCTTGAACCTCCGCTGACTCGTGGCAGCGGGGGCGATGGCGGGAGGCGGATCGGGGCTCGTCCTTTATCCCCTGGGGGGTTGTGGTGAATGCAGGTGGGATGGATTTCTAGGCTGTATCTGAGGAACTAGCTGGCGTTGCGTTATTGGCTGGGGTGAAGGGGTTAGAGTCCACCAAATCTCTACTCAAGAGTTGCACAGATAGAATCACAGAATAGTAGAACTGGGAAATGCCTCAGAATAGTGGTTCTTAGCTTGTTTTGGAACACATAGGCTAGGGGTCAGGGTATAATTGGCTTCATAAGCTGTTGAATTACTCTTTTAACCATCCCTCCATCCCCAGGTCGAATTTGCCGTTTTTTTCCACTATTGCAAGGAAGTCCTCAGTTGATAACAGTGCATATCAGTCTCCCCTCTGTTTTCAGTTATTTTATTAGGATATAGTTCTGGGAATGAGAAATCCATGGACTTTCTCTTCAGAGAAACACAGTCATGTACCAAGACTTCTGCATGCAATAGCAAGAGAGCACAGTCTCTGACTTCTGTCTCTGGATCCTAGATTAAGCATAGGTGGTTTAGAAGAGGTGGGGATTAATGTAGATCACCTCCTCTGTGTCAAATACTGGAGTTTAGGCACGTTCTATCCATTAACTTACTTAATTCTTAACTCAATGCCTGGCTAATTTTCGTCAAAACTCTATCGGGTAGATAATCTTATCTCCATTGCACAGATGAAGAAACAGACTGAGGTTCAGTGATTCACACAGTGGGACTCACACTTAGGCTTGCTTTACTCCAAAGCCCATCTTCTTTTCATTATACCCTTCTGACCTTTAAATCAGAATTATCAAGCACCTACTGTGTGCCAAGGCATTTTCTCCCTTACAACAGTTTTTCAATTAGGGATTATTACAGATGAGGATCTTAGTCTAGAGAAGTGAAGACATGATCAAGGAAACACATCTGAGTTGTGGGAACCTGATCTAGAACTCGTAATTCTACCTCCTGGTCCACAGCTTTGGCAGAGTAGGGATACAAATCCGGATTTGTCAGATTCCGAGACATGTTCTCAACCACTGTGATGGTTAAGACTAGGAAATTCTTTTACTTGCATTTGTTTTGTTGATACATTTAGGAATCCCCTTTTTATTTCTAGACTTCTGTCCTAGTCTAGTTGGGTATCTGGTTTTCTTTGAATGGCATTGTTTCAGTCTTGATTTTCATTTCTGCTGCAGTTAGGAATCTAAGTAAACAGGAAAGCATGACTCTTCAATATGGTCTGAATGTACAGTTGGTGGGGTGAAGATGAACTTTCCTTGTAAAGCTTGTCCATCATAGCTTGCTATAATGAATTCTGCAAGTATTTTTCAGCAGTTAAGTCTTCATTAAGATAAAGATGCCGATAATTCATAACGTATACTGAATCTGTGACTACATTCATTTTCTCAGATAGTAAATGGATTGAAAATATTTGCTGGGTTCATGGAAGAACATGTAACCTTTCAAAAAATAATCCTAATCGCTATGAACTGTATATGGTTAGGAGGCAAAGGAGAGTATTCTGAAAACTATTCTCAGCTCATTTGGCACTTCTATTTACTTTACGGAATTACTACCTTCTACAAAGTATTTACTGTCTTTTACACAGAATACTATATTTCTCACCATATTTTTTGAGATGTTTCAATCATATAGAAAATTAATAGACCAATGAGTAAGCCAACTTTCCAGAGTTGTTCAATCTTAATATTTTGCCATATTTACTTTATACCTTCTTTGCAAGTAACATTACTAGTATGCTGAATTTATTCTTTTTCTTTCCTAGAAGTGTTGTTATACTTTTGTTACATATGTATGTATCCATAAACAATATAGAGCATTACTTTACCTGTTTTTAAACTTTGTACAATGATATGATACTGTACCCATATTTGTTCAGAAGTGTTTTTAGTTGCTTAACATTATTTTTAAGAAGTAGCCTTATTGATTGTTCATCTATTTTAATTGCTGTGTAGTATTCCATTGTATGAATATACCAGAATTTTTTTATCCATTTTCCTTTTGACAGACATTTAAGTTGTTTACATTCTTTTGCAATTCTAAACAATGCTGCTATGAACTTTCTTATGCATGTTTCCTTATGTTCCTGTGGGAAAGCTTTTGGATATATACATAGGACTGGACTTCCTGGTGTTGGGTATCTTCAACTTTACTAGAAATTGTTAATATCTGTCCAAAGTGGTTGTAGCGATTTACACTCCCCTTAGCAGTATCCTCCATTAAGTTTTCATCCAAGATATTAGTGTACTCTAGTTTTAAAGAAATGACGGTGCTTGCATCATTAAGGCACAAATTGCTTTGTTCATTTCTTTTATGCTTATATGCTTTTAAGTCCAACATAATTTTAGGGAGAAAGATAAAGGAATAAGGTCTAGATTGAACTAAATACTAATTCTCCCTTCTGCTATTGCTATGTTCCCTCAAGTACAACCTTACTTCTTGTTGTGTTTGTACTTGTGATGGAGACAGACCCTAATGAAGTAAATTGTTTACTGATTTTTTTATTGTTTTTGTGTCAATAGATTGTCCGAGGATTAAAAAGTAAGCAGCATTGTTTGTTGGAGAGCCCTACAGAAAGTGGGAAAAGCTTAGTCTTACTTTGTGCTGCTTTAGCGTGACAACAGTCTCTTCTTCGTGGTAAGTATTTGGTTGATATATTCAGCTTGATTATTGGGACTTGAAAAAAATATAATAAAGTACTTTTTATCCAGAATGATTCATTTAAAGAAATAGCAGTAACTAAGAATATACTTTTGGTCTTTCTTTTAATCCTCCCTGCTTGATATTTTAATGTCTCAATATAAACGAATACTCAAGTGGTTGTGCCTTTATTACATTATTAATCTTTGACTATTAACTATAAAACTCTTGGAAGAAACCGACCCTCCTTTATGTGAACTTGGAGACAGAGGCCAAGGTGAAGCCTTGGTGCCCCTCCACACTAGTGAGCTGCAGAAGGGCTGCAGAGTCCTGTGAATCTTTGGCGCCCCTCCTGGCTCCCTCCGGAGTTGACATTGCCTGCACAGAGGAGCCCAGCTCCTTACAACGTCATGCTGACGTCACTCATCCAGGCCTGTTTTGAGTGGTGGTCTGTGCTACCTGTCACCCCTTCTTGTTATTCTTCCATCTCTAAGTTTGTGCCTTAGGTTCATGTGACACCAGCCCACAGAGGTAATAGATATTATGTCATATATACTGGGCGACATCTCTAGGAAGTAGATTCTAGCCTGATCCCCATGGTGCAGGTTTAGAGACTGGGGAGGACCTGAGAGGTACAGGGACTTTCTCAGGATGAAGAACTGGTAAGAAAAAGGAGGTCTGCATTCATCTCTGTCTCCTCAAAGCTAGGACCCGACTTAGGGTTCCAGGGAGCTGTGGCTAGGGCTGTGTAGGCTCCTTGTGTACAGCTCAGGAGATGACATGGGGGAGGAGGGTTAGCAGCCAGGGCACAGGGGGCAGCTCTGGACAAGTCTGATTGAGGGAAGGGGCCTAGGTAAAGGAGTCTTGAAAAAAGACCTCACTTCCTTGGTCATAGACCTCAAAAGATCTTAGAACTCTGGTAACCAGGCACCCACAGCCCCCCATCCAGCTCACTTGACTGGAGACAGTCAACAGGAAAAAATATTTTGTTGTTGTATCCCAACTTTTGGAGGATCCAGGCACAAAAAAACCCAGAAAGAGAAACTTTTTGGTCGTTGCTGACGTTGGCTCAGCCCTCATCCCCGACGCCTCTGGGTGTCTGGCAGGAGGCAGTGAAGGGTAACACGGGGCAGCCCAGGAAAGGCTAGTGCAGGCCAGGTCACAACTGTGATCCCACCTGATCAGCCCCACACCCCTTGTCCCTCATCTTGTGTGTGTGTGTGTCTGTGTGTGTTTGTGTGGAGGGGAGAAGGCAGGGTATGAGGGGCAGGCCATTCCTGGGCAGGAGCTGCTTGTTAGGTGTCGGAAGTGTGGTGGGCCTATCATGTTCATAGCCCAGGTCATGGCTGGCAGCATGAGAAGGTGAGCTCCTCTACTCTTATGTTACTGAGCCATAGAGGTTTCATCTCTTTTCCTGCCTGACCATAGTTCTTTGCAGGGATGTCCCTCTGTGCCTGAACTGAGGAGCAGACTTTCTCTTGGGGGATGACCCCAGTGGCAGTGTGCAGGCAGCCCCTGATTCCTTCAGGCCCAGCTCCGGAGCAGTCTTTGCAGATCTCCAGTAAGAAGGTCATCGAGGAGCTGCCCAATGGTTTCAATTTCACCAACTCACTAGGCAAGGGGAAGGTGCCTGAGGCCACAAACACCATCCAGTGCTGCTCTGAGATGAGAACAGGAACAGGGGGTCTCCACACTCAGGACCTTGAGATAACCAGGTTGGACCAGAACTAGGGAGTGACCAGACTGGGGCTGTCCCTTTTTCAAGCTAAAGGGGATGTACATGCAGGTAACCTTGCCTGTTTCGGAGCTGAGCTGCCATGACCCTCTTAGCCTTGCCCGGTGTGAGCTTCTGGAGGCCACTGAGGCAGAGGCAGAGGGTAAGGGGGACTGCAGGCTGGATATTCCTGGAAGGGAAGTGGGATTTTTCCTTTGTTCAGAAGGACACATGGAAAGTCAGCTATGTGGGTGAATCTTTCTCTTTATCCCACTGTAGCGCCAGCTGCAGAGCTCCAGTCAGTGGCAGAAGCAGAGCAGTGGGCAGTGGTGGAGGTAGAGCTGGCTCCAGCTCTGTTGACAACACCCCTTCTAGCGTTGGAGCCAGAGTCACCTCCATCAGCAGCGTTGGAGCTAAAGCAAGGGCCAACATTGGCTCCAGCAGGAGTGGGAGCTGCTGAGCTGGAGTCACCTGGATCATCATTTCTAGTGGGAAGTCCGTCTCCACCTGTGGCTGTTAAGGAGCATGAGAAGAAGCCCAACCTCACGGCCTTCTCTCCTAAGCAGGTGGTAGAGCAGTTGACCGTGATGGATGCAGTGAGCAGCTGGGCTCTCAGGGCGGGGTGGAACAGGCCTTCCCTCTGCCATCGTTGCCCCAGTTCTGATCCAGACTCCCATGATCTGGGCCCAAATCCCAGCTCCACCCCTTACCAACCATATGACCTGGGCAACTCCCGGAACCCTCAAGCCTTTGCTGTCCACATGCAGACCGTAGAGGTGGACACTAACAGGACCTGCTCCACAGAGTGCCTGTGCTGGCTCCATGAGGTAGAAGAGATGGAAAGCTGGGCAGGGCCTGGCCCATCAGTGGTGGAGGGGAGCTCAGTGTGTGCAGCCAGGTCTACGGTGGCCCAGCCGTCTCCTCAGGAGGCTCAACAGCCTCAGGACTTGACACCTGATGTGTGCTTCACTACAAGGGAGACAGACAAGGCCAGTGGTTGTAGCTGCCACGGGGGAATGTGCATCAGAATGGAGAGTGGGACCAGAGTGGAGATCAGGGTGGTGGCAGATGCCCCCTTGGGATGAGCAGAGTTGAGCCATCATCTGGAGCTTGGAGTTAGCCAGGACGGGCTGGGTGCAAATACCCCTCTCCCTTCCCTACCGTGATTGGGCCCTGGGTCATCCTGTGTTGGGTACCCTCGGTGGACAGAGAAGAAAACCCAGGGACTCTCACAAGGCTCAGGCCACATCCTGAGCTTCCTGAGCTCTAGCTGTAAACTGTGAAAACTGTGTGGGACTTTAGTGGCTGTGGACACAGAGGTGGCCTGTGGCAGGGCTGGATGACACTTCCCCTGTCCCCCAGGAGCTCTTCTGGAAGGTGGTGCCCTCTCAGTGCCTGGGATCCACCTGGCACAAGAAGAATAAGCCTGGCAGTGAGCACTAGACACCCACCATCCAGGCCACCATCGACCAGTTCAGAAGGGTGGCCAGCCTCGTCATCACCACCTGCCTCGGTGACGTGAGCATGACAGCCCAGTACAGGGCGAGGGTGGTAGAGCACTGGGTCCAGGTGGCCCAGGTGTACCGTGGGAGGCCCAGTGGAGCCCCTCTCTGGAGACTTGGGAACTGCCTCTCCACCTTTATCAGCTCCCAGGATTGAAGTGTGTGGTCTAAGCTCCTGCAAGTCCCTAGGCCCTTCCTGCCAGAGGCCCCGCTGACCTTGACTCCAGGTCCCAGTGGGAGGATGCTCACTTCCTACCTGGCTCCTTCCCTGGGTTGAGCTAAACTCCTCCTCCTTGTGAGTGTTACTTTCTGAATCCTAAATGTCCTTCTGGGGCTCCCTGAGAATCTGTCTCATCCAGGAGGGGAGATGTAAATAGAAGGGGACTGAAGCTAGAGCAAGCGGGGCTCCAGTGCCCAACCTCACACCTCATTCTCTTCCCTTCCCCAGGAGTGTGAGATCTGGAAGAACTTCTCCTCGTCCCGCACTTTCATCTCTGCTCTGCAGAAAACCTCCACAAGCCACCTGAAGAACACATGGGGGTAAGTTTCCCTGTGGGTAGGCCTCTCTGCATAGGAGGACCAGGATGGATGGGGGATCTCCTGTATGTCTGCCATTGGTGCCTCAGTCAGCCGGGAACTCCTGGGAGGCAGCAAATGATAGGGACAGGGCCTGGGAGTGGGTAGTTGGTCTCTAAGTCTCCTGGTGTCCTTAGTGAACCAGTTCTGCTTCAGGACTCGGTTTCCCTAAATGTCAGCTATTGGGTTGAGCCACATTGGAGATTTCCAAGTGTTTATAGCAACAGAACTCTATGGTCAGTTGAAATTCATAGTGTTCAAAACAGAGCTGCTCTGTAGAGCTGGAGAGTGGAGACCCCAGTGACTAACAGGAGAGCCCCCTCCCAGTCCCATGAGACCTTAGTGCTCAGAGGAGCCCAGTGAGAACACTCCTCCAGGCAGGTTGAATCTCTTGGGTTGTCAAAGAAAAGGGATTTGCACTCAGACCCCTCACATTATCCCTAAATTTATCCTTCCCTCTTTCCCCTCCCCTAAGGTAAAGCTCTGAAAAACTTAAGGAGCTCTATAGCCAAGATGAGTCCTTGAGCAGAGAACTGATGACCAAGATAGAGTGGAGGCTGCGGGTCTGGAAAAAAGAGGAAGGGGGAGAGGGGCAGGGTTACTGGGCAGGCTGTGGTTTTGATAGTTTCTCACTTGAACTTTCTCTGAAACATTCCAGTCTATCTTGTCCAGGTTAACAAGCAGAGGGATCTGTTCAGCTCATGGGCAGCAGGGTGCCATTTTTGGGCAGGAGGCCCTGGTCATGGGACACAGTGGTGTTGGTTGGGCTGTTCCAGGAGGAGTTGCTGAGCTGGTGCCATCAGCAGGTCTCTGGCTTCCATGCACGTCCATCCTGCTGGATGTAGCTTCTTCCAAGCTGTTGCGGTGGGTTTAGCCCTCAGCCTTAACCTGTCCTCAGGAAGCCAGGCCCCTGCTGCTCCTTCTGTCTTCACCACGTCTCCAAGGGGAGGACACCCTGCCTGTCCCAGGGACATGCATGGCAGAGGATTCCCATGGTCCAGGTGGACAAACAGGCTGCTCATCCTTGGGCCTGAACGGCTGGACCAGAGACAGATGTGTGTGCTTTCGGGGACCACCCCCGGACCCTTAGAGCAGTCACTCGAGTCAACCACAAGAGTCTCATCTGAGTGCCTGGTTGGCAATGACATATGCCCCCAGGGGCTTATGAGAAGCATCTAGGTAACTCATGGATTCTTAGTGGATCCTGCTGAAAGGACGTTAGGAGCTTCACGTAAATGAGGAAGCAAAGCGTCCTGTCACCACCTTCCCTGTGGATCAGAGGTGGCACATTGGGGGTTCAGTTCCTGAGTGGATAAAGAAAGAGTTCAGGGCAGGGGAATGTCCTGAGGGGTTCCTTGGTGAGGAGAAGGCTTTGGCATGGCCTCTGGCCAAGCCTGGGGGCCAGACACTCCACGAGACTGGGGCAGGCAGGAGCCATGCAACCAGACGCCCAAGACACCCCGTCCTCTCCACTGCTCGGCCCAGGACCAAGCTGTGAGAGCTCAGAGGACAGGACTGTTGTCAGTGGTGGGGCTGCGGGTTAGGTGAGGATGTGGGAACAGGGCATCTGGCTGGGAGGGGCAAGCGGCCTCTCCTCTTTGGGCCCCTGAGCAACTCACTGCCCCTGTTTGGGTCTCTGTCTCCTCATCAGGGAAGGGAGGGATGGTGATTGTGTGGTGCAGGCCTCACAGGGTGGTGATGAGTTAAGAGGGTGGACAGGACTGTGGGAGCTTTCTGCCTGCTCCACCTGGAGGGGTGAGGGCGAGCACAATGATGACAGTCATGTGACACTGAGTCATCAGGAGTACTTGTGAGGTAGCTGGAGTTCTCACACCTTCCATATGAGAAAACAGGCTCAGGGAGGCCAGACAGAAAGCCCAAGCTCACACCCAGAGTGAAAGTTGGAGCTGGGCTTGTTCTAGAATCACAACATCTTGGAGGATGTATTGGCATTGGTACCAGTTGACTCGAGTCAGATGTCCAGGTTCGGAGGCCAGTGGTGCTGGAGAGAAATGGGGTGAGGGGAGTATGGCCCGTTGACCCTCTCCTCGACCCTGGCAGGAGGGGCCCTCCACGTTTACCCCCCCGCAGATCAGCCCCAATAGAGTGCAGGAGAAGCAGCAGCAGCAGCAGGTGAGTGTGCCTGTGGGGGAGGGGCTCTGCCCTCCCAGCTGGAGGCCTCAAATCAAGAGAGGACGGTCCTTCCTCTTGCTGCCACAGTGCCTGAATCCCCCAGTAGAAGTGACCAGGAGGAGGGCCTGGGAGATCTGGTGCAGGATGGTTGTTGTGGGGAGGACCAGGGACCGCATACCCTGTGATTTGCCAGAAGCCTCCCCTGGGAGGTGAGGAGGAGGAGTGTGGTGTTCTTGGGGTGTGAAGGGAGGAGGAATTGAGGGGAGGCTGCTAAGGGTCCTAGGCTGCTCCCCGTGGGAACCCTGGGGTGGGCCAGGAGGCTGAGGGTGAGGACTTTTCAGGGGAGGGTCTGCAGGGGGCCGACTTGAGAGCAAGGACTCATCCCACCCACACTCTGATGTCACAGAGTGTCATCCCCTATATTGGCACTTTCCTTGGTCACCTGCTGATGCTGCACCTGCTGATGGGTGATAATCTCGAGGTGGGTGCACCTGAGGACCAAGCATTGAGGCCCAGGATCCTGAGCATTGGGATGTGGGAGCCCCTGAACTGAGCTCTGAGCTCTCAGCACTTGGTACATCTCTCCTGAGAGCCTCACAGCTGCCTCTGGGAGCTGGGGCATCAGGCACATCTTAGGGATGAGTGAACAGAGGTTCCACCTGAGACACCCATTCCGGTTCCCCAGGCTGGGGAAGCTCAGAGCTGCCTGATGGCACAGCTGCGTGAGGTTTTATCTGAGCTGGACTCAGCCTCTCCCTCCCATGCTGCCCGTGGAGGGAGAGAGGATTCGGGCCCCTCCAAGTCAGGCAGCACATAAGTGGCTGAGCAGTCCCCTCTGCCTGAGGCCTCAGACTCCAAGTCTGTCATCAGAGAGGGTTGTGCTGCCACGTCCCTTAGCCTCTCCCCCATGTCCCCCTTCTCTGGATCCCAGAGCCAGGCCTAGGTCCAAGTCCTGTTTTCTCTGCATGCCCGGCCCCCTCTGGGGACCTGGCAGTAGTGCAACATGAGAAGGGGTGGGCATAGGGGGCTAGTCAGGCTAGGGGGCTCTGTCTGATGGACTCTGGCTGTCTGCCTTCCAGGAGAATGAGATCAACCTGACAAGAGGACTGAAGTGAACAGCTGCCGCACCCCCTTCAGGGGAGGGGAAGGAGGAGGAATTCAGAGACCCTCTGGACAGAACAGTCCCTGGCTCCACCCCCTGTATCTTACATTGAGTGGACGAGTTTGATAACAGAGAAGTGGGAGACCCATCCAGTTGGCAGGTGGGTTGAGGGGAGGATGGCATCAAGGAGAAAATCCTGGAGGAGGCGCTGCTTATTCCCATTCTGAGAACAGGTAAAACCTGGTAGGAACTGGAGGGAAGGACAGTTCCCAGGACTGGTCCCTGCCCCACCCCTGACACCCGACAAGGCCCATGCAGCATCCCTCACCCAGGCCCTAACTTCAGCCTCTCATTCCCTCTGGTCCCAGGAATACCCAGTCATGAGGGAGATCCTGCTGCTCCAGGTGGCCACAAAGAATTACAACCTAGAGCCCGAGGAGCGATTTGGGGCCTGGTTCCAGGACATGGAGCTGCTCAACGAGAGTGATAGGTGAGGCCGGGCAGGAGTTGGGTGAGGGCAGGGGTGGACTCTCCCTGTTGGCCAGTCCAGAGATCCTGTCACACATTGTGGAGGGGCAGTAGTTATTTGTTGTAAACAATAAATGCCATATTTGAATATTATATTAAAGTCCTGTTCCCTTTACAGTCTGGGAGTTGTGGTGTGGTTCTCTCGCTTTCTGTAGGCATGTAAGTGAGACACTGAATCTCACATTTCTCCTTGAATCACGAACTCTTCCGGGTCATCAGCTTATTGTATGTGGGAGAAGGGAGAAGGGCCAGCCCCTTCCCTGGCTAGTGGGGACACCCCCAAATCCCCCTAATTCCGAAGACCAGTTCATTTCAGTATCATTCAACTCCTCCGGGAGCAGACATGGCCCCCCGCCCATTCTCTTGGGATTTAAATGTTGAAGGTACTTTCACAGGCAGAGCAACAACCACTGAAATGTGGGTGTCTTTAAAACAGCACTACCCAGGACCATGTCGTGCCACAGGCAGGGGCTGCCTTTCTACATTCTTGAGGAACAGGGAACATTTTCTGCTTCTCTTGTTGAGATTTCTTTTGACTAAATTTTAGGAACTTGTAGTTTTCTAGTTCAATCTCTGGAATTGCATCAGCTCTAAGTGGGGAAAACAATGTAAAAAGATCAAAACGTGCACTTGGAGAGGACAAGGCCCAAGGAAGCTCATTTGCAAATGGACTAAAGACAGGAAGGATCTAGCTCCTGAGGCCCCTCTAGGGGCTCCCTGTTCACCCCTGACCTGGATTTGAATCCTGCTGTGATCCTTGTCCAAGACTCTGAATTCCTTTTCCTGCTTGTTTTGTATCCAGGCGGAAAGATTTGTGATGCAGCTTTTAAGGCTACTGCTGGGCCTCGTTCCATAAACATGACTGCTCCCTGTGAACTAGGATTTTCAGCACCCCTGCCTTCCTTAAGCAATTCCCTTTAGGGCAGAAATTCCCTAGAAGGTCCCAAGCCTCCTCTCTGGCTTGGCCAGAGGATCCCCGGTGAGCTCTACTTTGACAGTATAAGGGACCATAATCCTGGCCAGTGAGTGACTCTACACTGGCCCTTGCTGTCCAAGGTGACATCTGAGCCCGTGTCGTTCTTAGGTCCGTGATCTTGGACAATCCTCCAGTTTACATACTAAGTGTTGGTGTTACCAACTCGTCCAAATGGGGCAATTGGGCCCAAGCCCTTAAAATGTGTCACCCCTGGGTGGTTGTGTTTTTTTCCCCAATCCTGTGCTGTGGTTACATTACCACAACCTCCTGGGTGTGAAGACTGTTTGGAGCTTTGAAAGATGAGGTATGACAGGGGTGTGGGGGGCTCCAGCAGGGAATGCCACTGAACTGATGGTCCATGGACGTGCATGAACACAGCCTTATCAATTAAAATACTGAAATGCTTCCCATCTGGTGCTGAACAGACACTGCTCTGAGCTCACACAGAGAACCCACCCCATGACTAGGAGATTTCAAATGGTTACCAAGTGGCATTTTGAACCTCATCACTTGGGAACACCCTGTAAGACAAGGGACAGATGAATCGCTTGGCACTTGTGAGGTATCCCCTCCTTTCTGATGGCTGCAAGTGTCACCCAGACACACAGGCTGCACTCTGCCAGGGAAGCCTTGTCAGAACAGCCAGAATTTGAGGATGAACCCTGGTTCCCGTCATCTCAAGACCTTCCTGACATGGCACAGCCACCCAGGAAAGTGATTTGGTAATGGAAATACTGGGAAGGCCGTACTTTCCCTCCAAAGAGAAAGAGAAGTGCCAACAGTGAAAGCTTGATCCCTCAAATAGACAACTAAATCCCAACAAGCAGTGGTTTCTTTCAGCATTACTGATGCTGAAAAGTTCTCTTTCGGTAATAGCACGATCCCCCAACTGCCATGTCCATTTCCATGAATCACATTTCCAACACATATGGATCTAAAAAACTGTGGGAAATCTGGTATTTCCTTAGATGCAACTCTGAATTGGCATGCAACAGAGAACAGAAAAATGGAGACCTAGAAGTAAATATCTAATTTGAGAACATAGACACAAAAGTGATTTGAAATAATATTTTGGAGTCTATTGGAATATTACACAAAAAGAATAATCCACTTTATGTAGGTTTTACTGTGACTGTGATGGGAAAAGCTGAATCATCCCGTGACGTTGATAACTGGCTGCTGACTTTAAAATACAAATAAATATTGTACATAGTAAAGGAAAATGAGAAAACAGCATGAAAAAGGAAGATCTTTCTCTCCTCACCTGCAACTCAACCTCTCACCTCAGAAAGAAACCTCTATCTATATTTTCTATGTCACGCAGCAAAGTTTAATACAAGAAAAGTATTGGTATATTTTAAAAGTTCAAGAGCTCAAAGCAAGGAAACATTAGGGACGCAGCCATGAGACCTCACTGAGGTACCTGCTCCATTTCATCTGCTGTCAGGATGGCCTTCTTGGCCCCTCACTTTCTCTGCCTCACTAGCAAGTCTGTCCGCCATCAGTGCTATCACCAGTATCGCTCCTGTGCTCTTCACTGCCCTTTCCTCCTTCCTGATACCTTCTTCAGTCGTCAGAAATTGTTGGCAGTCGAGCTGTGGAATGCCCATAGCAGCTCCTGGAATCATCTCTGCCAAATCTGAAGGCCAGCAGGAGTGCTCAAGGGACCTGGAATGCAGACCACCTGCGAGCACACCTGGCAGGGATTCACCTGTGTGACTAGGTGCAAGTTTTTGCAATGCTTTGGCCAGATTGAAAGGACTTACGAGTTGTCCTGCACTACTGCAGGCCTGGAGTCCTTGCGGTCTCTCGGCCCAGCAGACTTGGTGGGGCTGGTCCAAGGAATCCTCCCAGAGACCCATCATTGCCAGCATGTGATGGCATTCTAGTCATCGTCCTCTTGAATATGTCACTGGACATCCTCAAAGGCATGGAGATGCTTAAACCAGGCTATGGTTTGGACTGGTTTTCACAGTTATGCTGCTTCCTCTGCGAAGACGTGACTGTCATCCTTCTTATCATCCTTCTTTTCCTCTTACCCTACAAAAACCAATCATGAAAGTGGGTCAAATGATAAAAGAAGCCTGCCTTTTTAGGACAATTATCCTGGCTGTTTTTACTTCCACCCCCTCTCTATCCTCTGGGGATAGATCTGACCTGTGTCCTGGGATGTCATCAGGCAGATTTGCATCAAGAACAGAAAGCTCAAGGTCAAAATTCAAGGCTACTCCAGATCATTTCTCCTCCTCCATCCTGTTAACACCCCCTCCTTGTTTGAGTGTGATTCTATTCTCTTCTTGTCCTTGTCACTCTCAACCGCACAAGTCCTGGCACTCCCACTCAGGACAGTCAGTCCCCAGTCCTTACTAAAACCCAAATCTTACCATTTCTGTGTTTTCTGTCTACTCATTTGCTTAATCCATTGACCACTTGTTGTTCATAGAGGTTAAATCAATAGTGATATTATCAACCACCTCCTGTTAACGACTTCCTCCAATCTCCCAGATGTTCACATAATCCTAGTGGTTATGTTCAAAAGTAAATAATTCAGAAAACATATTCACCCACCACAAATTCCTGTTCCCTAATATTTTTATTCAAACACTCATACAGTAGATACCTGTCCCTCAAGATCAGAAGTAATGCCAGATCACCAATCCTCACCTTAATTTCCTCCTACACCTATCTAATCCTGGATTCCGTGGACTACGATCACAATAATTTCCTTGGAAATATAAAAAATTCCTTACCACTCATTTATTTTGTAAACCTCCAAACCCAGAAGATCCCGATTATCTGCCATGCCGCAGCTACTGCTGGTCTTATAACAAGCTGAAGAAAAAGCACGAAACATGACCTTTTGGTACCACTGTAAACACAAAACCGTCTGCATCAACTGGGAAGCACCCATAACGCCTGGAAATTTTGTTCTCCTTTTTTTCTGTTGGCTCAATAACAAAAAGACAAGTCAATTTAAAATGTGGGCAAGAGATCATAATAGACTTTTTCCAATGAAGATATACAAGTGGCCAACAGGTGTATGAAAAGGTGTTTGGCATCGTTAATCATCAGGGAATGCAAATCAAAACCACAATGAGGTATCACTTCACACTTGTTAAGATGGCGATAATCAAAAAAACTAAAGATGACAAATATTGGTGAAGATGTGGAGAAAAGGAAACCTTGTGGGAATATAAACTAGTACAGCCATTATGGAAAACAGTATGGAGGTTCCTGCAAAAAAGAAAACTAGCATATGATCCAGCAATCCCACTTCTGGTGTATACCCACAGGAATTGAAATCAGGGTCTCAAAGAGATATCTGTACTCTAATGTTCATTGCAGCTAATTCACAATAGCGAAGATATGGAAGTAACCTAAACGTCATTGATGGATGAATGGATAAAGAAATGGAATATTCGTCAACCTTGAAAAAAGAAGGAATTCCTGCCATTTTTGACAACATGAGGGACCTAGAAGATATTATGCTAAGTGAAATAAGACAGACAGAGAAAGGCAAATACTTATATGTGGAATGTAAAATTGTCAAACTCATACAAGCAGAGGCTAGAATGGTGGTTGCCAGGGGCTGGAGGGATGGGGAAATGGGGAGCTGATTATCAAAGGATACAAAGTTTCAGTTATCAAGATAAATAAGTTCTGGAGATGTAGGATATTGCGTAGTGCCTTCAGCTAACAAAACTCTATTGCATACATCACATTTGCTACTTGAGTAGATACTAAGAGTTCTTACCACAGAATGATAGTAATAAAGGAGGTGAGAGAAAACTTTGGAAGGTGATGAATTTGTTTGTGGTCTTGATGGTGATGACAGTCTCAAGGGTGTATACTTATGTCCAAATTCATCAAGCTGTATATAGAAAAATATGACACCATCGTTGATTCTTCTGCACCTTGAAATATGCCATGTCCTCATAACAAGAGAAAAATATTTGTAACTATGTATAGACGAATGTTAACTGGACTTATTGTGGTGATCATTTCAATATATACTCAAACATTGAATCATTACGTTGTACCCATGAAACTGAGATAATGTTGTATGTCAACTTTACCTCAATAAAAAAAACCACAACAGACAAAACCATTTGAATATTGTAAATGAGTTCAGTGAATCCCTGAAAGTGCCCCATTCCCATATGAGAGTTAAAGGAAGCAGAGAGGATGAAGTAAATGGAAGAAAGTTGTATAAAACAGTATTCAAATTAAAATCATTTAAGTTGCTATCAGCTCTTTGTGGCAAAGTTCTGTGCGCACTAATCTTCTTTCACATTTTTCCTGGAAATCATACTTTCAGATCCAACCCATAACAGTTTCATCATTTGCTCTAATAAGACAATTTCAACTTAATAAATAAAACCAACAGCATCCCTTATGTATGAATAAAGTTAGTGAACTTTACAGAGAAAAGAGCATGTTTGCACAATCTCAATAAAGGAAACAGAAGAACTGAATGATGATCAAGTCTCATTCAAGCTTATCTTTGAAAATCAGTAAGACCAGGTTATCTTTTCAAGGATGTGTGTAGAGCTGTCAGCCTTGGGACATAGAAATAGTGGCCTACTCTAGAACAAAGGGCAGGCTTGCTTACTGCCCAGTATAATAAAAATAACACCCTCCAGGACAAAGGTTAGCAGACATCCTGCCCCTTATCAAAGATTTGAGTTCCTTAGGCTCTGAGATCTTGCAACCCTCTGCATGTCACCTGGCCCACTGTGTATCACCCTGTAGGAAGTGAGATTTAGTGAGCCGGTGCAGATGATGATACTCTGGCCACTGCTATTGCTGTGTCATTGAGTCCTTTGTCTCTGACCCATGGGTCTTGTGTCTTTTGTCAGCATCTGCTAAACCATTGTAGGCTAACTTATTAGCTTGCAGGTAAGGTAAAATATCAGACCTTTCACAGTTCCCGACAAGCCCTTAAAATAACTAGTAGTCTTAGGAACAGAGAGCTATCCAGAACAATATGCATGGATGGTCTTCATAGAAGACTTCATGCAACCAAAACTTTAATAAGTCTCTCTAATCTCCTTTATTTCTACCCCAATTAGAAGGAGAGGCACCAAGCTATTACAGACCTAGGGCTTGTGCAAGCCACCTGGAGACCTAGTGACCAGAAACTTCCCATGGGGAGCAAAGACAGATGGGCATATTTCCAAAATGGACCCATATGCCTCCCTATCATCCAAAAGACAGTACATTATCTTAATTTATGATGATTTGAGCCATTAAAATCTTGTGATGGGCCAAAGATACACTTCTAAGAGGAATGAGGCACATAGCAGTTGTAAGCAGATTAACACGCTTGGTGAATATCAAACGCCGAACTAAACGCAGTGTTCTAATCAATTATAAGGTAAAACAAATTTAATAAGGTCAATTAAATGATATTTAACGGTATCCTTGATTATTACTCTGCAATAATGAACAAGAAACTCATGTAGATAACTACAATTGTTCTTACTTTAAAATATGGTAGTCAGGACTGTTTGAGATAAACTGGAGATAAGGAAAGGGAGAAATAGATAAAAGTTAGCTGCTCTGAAGCCACTGTCAAGACCCCTGGATATACATGTAACCCAGGAGATCGAGGCAGACGGCTGTGTACCTAGATCCTCCTGCACTGTGGTTCTTAGGGATCTCACGGAGCTGAAGCAGCTTCCTGAATCGTGTTTACACGTCCATGTGTACAATACCCCTGACCATAGGGATGAACCACCATTCAATCATCTCTTACACTCCCCTAATTAACAATTAGGTTTCAAAATCATTGTATCATTACATGATCATTTATTCCTCAAACCTGTGGGATGCCGAGCTAAAAGAAAATTATATTTCAATGGTTTCTTTTCTTTGAAGGACCAAGATGTTCTTTCACATTTGGAATCCGGGTTAGAAGATAAATCCATCAAATCAATGGAAACAACTGAAGAAATGGACAGAGGGATACTTCATTCATATATACACAGTTTGCAGTGTGGCAAAACTAGAGTTATATTTTTAAAAATTAGAATTTTTTGAAATTTTATAGATATTAAATACTTTGTTCTGCTTATACTCCCTTTGGTTTACCAAACCAAACACACTCTTTAATGGGCGTTTCTAGTATTGAGTGCTAATAACTGCAACTTTTTTAAATTCTTATTTTTCCCAGCTCAAAGACCAAGGGCAGAGGTCATCAAGAGGTCAAGTCTAATCTACCTACAGATGTGGCAGGATCAACTATGGATGTTCAAGCCAGACATTGCCAGCAGAACCACATCTCTTCACCCATAGGTGAGGTTTTACAAGTAATGACAGGGACTTAAGGATATCAAAGGAAATTCTTTATTAAGAACCAAAGTTATAGATTCCTATCTTGGGTTCATTACTTTGAATTTTTGAACCAAATCATATATATCGATTGGACCATGTTCAATTCTATGATCTTTAGAAGATGCAGCCTATAGGTGAAGAGAAATAAATACAACACCAATATCTTACACTCTCTGAAGCACAACTGAGAGCCCCTGGAGTCAGAAGTTTTCAAGACAAGAAAACGTCATCCTTCATTTGAACAGAAAGAGTAGAGGCTATTCAAAGATTCAACTTTAAATTGTTAACATGACTTGTTAGAATGTGATGGAGCAACCATAATACCTTCTAAGTTTCATGATTTTTCTCCAGAATACTGAGATGGATGACCTTGAAGTGCAGCTTCCCCATACATGTCGTTATTCAGTGATAAAATTAATTTCCCTATAAAATAATTACCACAAAATTGTTACAAATATATCATAGTCTCTGACTAAAAGGAAACAAAGCAAATCGAGGAGTTGAAAGCAGTGTAATAAATTCCACACAAGGATCTTATAGCAGCATTATGTATAATAGTGAAACTGGATGTAATCCCTTTGCTATCAAAGAAGATATAAACAGATCATGGTATGCCTATTCTTTGGAATACCTCTAAAACTTCTAAAAAGGTAAGTTAAAATGATGTGCACTGATAAGGAGAGAGGTCTATGATATATGGCTTGGGAAACAACAAATTGAAAAACGATGTAGTTATGTAATTTATGTTTAAAAAAAAACTTTGTGTATTTACAAATTCATAGGAAATTTCCAGAAGAATAAGTCACAACCTCTTAACAATAGTTCCTTCTGAGTAGGAGAGTGAGTTTTCAGGGAAGGGGATGAAAGGGGAATGTTTCACTTTACTCTACATAGATCAGTGCAATTTGACATTTTTTACAGTGTGTACTTGTTTCATAGTTAGAAAAATGAGTGATGTGACCCTTTGGTGCAGGGCAACAGTATGATGTTCACCAGTCTCTGTTCTCTATGTTACTGCACAGCATGGACTGTAGAAGAAAGCCCAGAGGAGCAATGAAGACAAAGAAGACATGACACCTGCAAAAAGTCAGTGGAGTATTTCTCCATAAGATACCTTCCAGGTGAGTGACTGTCAGTATCTTCCACTGCTTCAGCTCTCGCCATGAACCTAGAACCTGCCCAGGGTAAGCCGGAGGACCATGCCCGCTAGTCCACTCCCTGCACGGAGCCTGTTTGTGCAGGGTGACTGCCATCAAGCAGACAATGGACTCAGGATGGAGCGTGTGCCTTTGGGGAGGCTGGCAGAGAGGCATAAAGTGGAACACCAGCTAAGTGCACACACCTGAGAGGCGGAGCTCCAGGTGGAGACACAAAATGTACCAAGAAACTGTGAAGTGAAGGAAGCTACTCCATCTCTCTGAGCTTCAGTGTCCCCCCTGTAATGTGTGGATCACAGGTCTACTTCACAGAGCTGTTGGGGAAGATACATAAAAGTTCCTGTGACAGCCAGTGTCACATTATTAACAAAGTCATATCCGACTTCAAAATAATCGATGAAAAGAATAATGTTAATGAGACCAAAGACGGGATGCTCAACTTCGTAAGCAGCCCCAGCAGCATGAGAATGAGAGGAGCTCCGAGAAAGCAGGGTTCTTCACAGCTCCACTGGAGACGATGAACACGGGCTACACCAGGATAAGTCGCTGTTGTACAGTGACTCGTGTAGTGAGGGTGGGTCCCTAAAGACACTGTGAAATCCAGTTACACACAGTGGCTCCTAGGAAACAACTACAAAGCAATCAACTCAGCAGATAGGAATGGGAAGGGGGCGAGCATAGGAGGGTCAGAGCCACAAAATCTGACGGAAGACACTGAACCACGAGCGCTCAGCTCTGTCAACAGCTTCTGTGGTTGCACCAGGAGATCAAACGTCTGAGAGAGCCATTGTGGGGACTGCTGGGAGCACAGTGGTCACTGCAGCCACAACCCAACAGCAGTTGCATCGGGGCACACAGACCCCGAGACATTCCTCTCCATTAATCCTTGTTTCAAGATGATGAATATCCTCATGTTACAATGTCTCCTTCCAACCCTTGTGGAGGAGTGTCATCAGAACCCCCTGAAGAGGTCACAGGCCAGAGTAGGATGGAACACTGGGGGCTGGGGGAGCGGCGTTGCACCTGACAACACGGACTATCACCCGGGTCTATTGAACACGAGAGAAGGACCCGAGGATGTGGTCCAACGAGAATTCCCTGTCTTGCCACATTCAGAGATACTGCAGAGTTTCTCGTCCGTTCTTTAAAAAAATGTTAAAGAATTCATGTCATTAATTCATAGCGAGGCAAATTCTTCACATAGTGACAGGGTCCAGTTTCCATGACCAGCTTATTCAGTTGTTTTGATAATACCCCACATTCAGGAATTGGAAATGTAACCTATTGGGATGTGTAATATAAACAAGGACTTTTTTTCATGGAGATCAACACCCAAAGTTTTAGGGAGGACATAAATCGTGAAAGCTGCTAACCATTCCTCCACAGGTTTCAATAAGACTTTTAAGTTAATTTACCAATCTCAGGAAAAGATAACTTTTCAATTCAAATTTTTTTTTATGCATTCAAGCGTACAATACAGCCAAGAGAATGAGCATTAAAAAATTAACAAGAAGGTCTTGCTTGCATTTCATCTTTTGCAAATAATCAGGATATTTTATGCTCTGTTCCTTTCACTGCTGTAATCAATTTTTAAAGAATACGTTACATCTGACTATCCCTGGGCATGTTTATCCTGGAACCTTGCCGGAATCCAAAGCAGAGATGTTAAAGCTGACGGGTTTCAAATGCTGCCCAGGTGTTGTCTACCATGAACATGCCTCTCCCAAAGCCGGACCACCGGTCTCTTCCTGAGGGATCAGAGTCATCACTTATGTCCCTGAGAGACTGGCCACTCAGGCCTGAGCTGAGATTAGGTGATCAATCTAAAGGGCAAAATGCTTAAGCTATTCTCATCTTAAGGATGCTGTTTTGGAGGCCTCTGCACTGGAATGGGTTAGTGAAAACGGCTTACTAGATACTTGCCTGGGAATTGTGTTGTTCTCCTCTGCCCTTAGCAGATCCTGGGGAAACCAATGATTAACCTCACGGATGCTTTAACTTCCACATCTGTGAAAAAGGCAAGCAACAGCCAATGTTACCACTTTGCAAAACTCCAAAGTTGTGCATCCAAGCGGGACCACAAGGGTGAATTTCTCCCAAAAGCTCATGAAATGATGGCACTTTGGCTGGAGAAGGCAGAGGGCAGCAGGCAAAGTGGAAAGTTTCTGGAATGTCTAACCAGTTCCCATAAGCAGTTTAGAGAAACACCTGGCCCTGGATTAGGTAGGAGGCTGTGGAAGGACCCACAGGTACACAGGGGGGAGGAGGAATCAGGCAAAGGAGGGAGGCGGTGGGGAAGAGGCACCAGTCTGGGCTTCAATTTTGGACAAAAGCAGTTGCACGCTGCAGGCCCGCGGCTTCCCATGCAGCCGCCACACCCTCCTAACTCCCTGGTAATTTTCGTCTCGTCACATCCCTCTGGGAATCAGTCCACATGGAGCGGGTGCAGGACCTGAGTCCTGAGTCAATGGTTTGGCCCTCGGCCAAGCTCACACCACCCTGCTCCTCCTCCCAGGGCCAGGCACCGCCCTGTGCCCAGAGCATCCTGGGCGTTCTAGTCCTGCAGCCCTACAGGTTGCCAGCTGGGAGCGGTTAAGAGAGAAAAGCTCCCAGCATGCACAGCTCGTGGCCCCAACTCTTGCCTTGTCCTTCGGCCCCTGGGCCCCACCCCTCTGCTTCTCCATCCCACCCTCTTCCCCACCTGTTCTGTATACCACGCCCAATCTCCATGACCTGCCCACCCCCCCAGAGTATGCGCAGTGTGGTTGGGCTGCATCCCTTGAGGCCGGGACTCAGGTAGGGGTGGGGCTCACCAACCTGGCTATTGCTGAGGTTGCCTGCAGCCCTGGTGGAAGCCCCCTGGCCAGTATTTGAAATGTAAATTCAATATCTAAAATGGAAATATCGGGTGCCTGGGATCCTGGAATTTGCCTTTTCAATGCCACCTGTCCTACCATCCCCCCTATCTCTCCAAACTGCCATGATCCTCCCTCTGGAACCCGTGGTCAGGGTCGCTGCAGAGATCCTCCCTTTGGACCCAATCTGCCTGAAGGGCCCATACCTTGGTCAGGAGTCTTAGAAGGACTGCCCTGAGCCATGTCATAAAAAGGAGAAAACATCACATTGGACAGCCCCAATACCTGCATTATACAGACAGGAAACTCAGGTGCACTGGTAAGTGACCCCTAAGCCACTTCAGGGGAACACATGCATGCCCCTATTTCCACGCTGCACACAGGCTGGTTCACTGGACTTTCTTATCCGAGTGTGGACCTCTTGGCCTCGTTAACATAGGCAACAACACCGAAACTTCCCATTGGTCCTTCCCACAGTGTTAGGCAAGTTTGTGCAGGAAGGTAATATGCAATTTCTGCTCTAGTATAGGGCTGGCTCCTTGGGAACTAGTTTTAATATTCCTGTTTAAATATACCTGCAGAATCACAAAATAATTAAGCAAAATAATTTGTTGCTGTGGGGGGTTATGGTGATAATTCTCTGAAGTCGTTTTTCCATTTAGCTTTTCTGATTGACTCCAAATACTACAGCACCACACGCTTCTTAGACTGGTGGATGCACAGCTCCACTTCTTTCCAGGGAGAACGCACAACAGCAGAATATCCGTGGCCTGACTTTCTGGGGCACCAGTATTACTACAAGATTTGGAAGAAGCAAAGTTAGGTCATTTCCAAGGTAAGGAATTAAAAACTTGACACTAAGATGAGGTGGGAAAGTCATATACCATTAATAATTGTCAGTAATCTGTGCCTGAAATGTCAGACTTTCTCTGAGAAAGAACTCTGAGACCCTATTTCCCATTGTTTTAAATAGGAAAATCTAGAAGGCATAGCAAATCTATCGAAAAACTATACCAATTTCCTAAGTCACAATATGACACCTAGACTTAAGTTACGAACATCGTGTGCTCCTCATTTTGTTCCTTCCAACCCAGTCCCACAGGTCTTGAGTGCATGCTGTGAACACGGCACTGTGCTAGGTCTCGAGGCCTTGGTGAGCATCGTGGTGGGGGTGGACCTTGCTGGAGAAAGATGACATCATGAAATCTCAAATCCATGCCACTTACAAAACTGAGGCAAAAATGGAAAGACCCAAGGGACCATGCAAGGATGAGGGCATTAATAGATACTTGGAAGTATTAAAATCCATCTAATGGTGTCATGAGTGAATGTGTTCCACTTTAAAACAAAACACTGCTGTTATTCTGAGATATTGAGTTAGTATCTTTGTGCAAATATGCAGGATTTAAAATGATTATTGACATATAACATGCGTACAGAAATATATGCAGAAGTCATCCACGTAAATCACAAAGAATTATTAAAAAGTGAACACACTTGTGTGACAAACAACTAGCACCAGCTTTACTCAGGCCCCGACAATCCCTTTCTCCCTATTTCCTCCCCAAAGGTAACTGATATCTTACCAGCGAACACTGTATGTCAAGTTTGTCTTCTTATACAAGTGTTTTATTACAGAACAATTTAAACAATATACAAAATAAACAAAATAGCACAGTAGGCCCGTCACCCAGTTTCAACAACTACTAATCATCTGCCATTTTTGTTTCATCCACACTCCATCCCATTCCCACCTCACTTTATTATTCTTTTAAGCCTTTGTGCATGTGTGGTGAGTAAGATGTATGCACACTGAAAGGCACAAATCTCAACCGTACAGTTTTGGCAAATAAACATGCCCATATAACTTTCATCCCTTTAAGAATAGGATATTTCCATCACCCCCAGAAAACTCCTTACTGTTCCTTAGCGGTTGAGTGCTCGCGCTCCGCTGCTGGCAGCCCGGGTTCGGCTCCCGGGCGCGCACCGATGCGCCGCTTCTCCGGCTATGCTGAGGCCGCGTCCCACATACAGCAACTAGAAGGATGTGCAGCTGTGACATACAACTATCTACTGGGGCTTTAGGGGGAAAATATAAATAAATAAAATCTTTAAAAAAAAAACAAAAAACGTTTTTTGGCATGCTGTTTAATTCCTTTATTAGCATTTAAATGACACACCTTTACGTTCTTACTGGGTGGTCCAGATTACAATATGCATCTTTAAGATATCACATCCTACCTAGACTTAATAGTTCACCAGTTTAATCAATGTAAAATATGGAAGCCTTGCTACAGAACAGTTCCATTTACCTCTGTCCTTTGTGCTATTGCTGTCATAAATTTTACATCTACTCATGTTATAAATCCCACAACACAGTGTTATAGTTTTTGCTTTAGGTAGTCATAGATATTTTAAAGAAATAAGAGGGGCCGGCCCCGTGGCTTAGAGGTTAAGTGCATGTGCTCCGCTGCTCGCGGCCTGGGTTCGGATCCCTGGCACACACCGATGCACCACTTCTCCAGCCATGCTGAGGCCGTGTCCCACATACAGCAACTAGAAGGATATGCAGCTATGACATACAACTATCTACTGGGGCTTTGGGGGGAAAATAAATAAATAAATAGAATCATAAAAAAAAGAAATAAGAGAAACAAGTTAAGTGTTTGGAAAGGAAATGCTTTGAGACTCTGCAAATGTACTGTTTCTTCTTTAAGTTTCATCCACAGTTTTTGCGTTCATCAGTCATTCTTTCCAAAAGTAATTATTACTGTAGTGTTAAAGTGGCGATTTTCTATTTCATGCTATCTAGCGCTTTTATTATTTGGAATTCTGTGAGCAAGATTTCTCCCCCCCTTCCTTCTTCCTTTCTTTTTCTCATTCTCTCATTCTTTTTTTTCCCCTTTTTTCTTTCTTTCTTCCCTTCCTTTCTTGTTTAATCTTTTTTATATCAGTATAGCCTCGTGGATATTTATTTTATTCTCTGAGTAATTATCCAATGCTACCATTATTTATTTTGTTGCTCAGAGTTTTCCAGCTTGAGTCATTGGAAAGTCTTTCAGATTGATTCCTTTTGACACGTCCCATCATTTTCTGTGTGTTTTTTTTTTTTTGAAAGCACTTTCCTACTTTCTGGCACTACAAGATGATCCAGGCTCATCTTGTATTTTCCATCTCCAGCCCTAGAATTAGCCATTTCTCCAAGAAAATCTGCTTTATTTTATTGGAGAATGATATTTAGAAAACAAGATCTGGGAGCTAGGTGTGCTCATTAATACCAGAGTGTCACTGCTTCTGGACCCTCTCAGCAGAGCTTGGAAATGTATGCATGAATATAAACTCAGGTAGACACATCTGTCTATCAATCTATCCATCTATATATCAGTCTATCTATCTATTTGGATAGATATATTAAAAGAGACATGGATTCATACTGATACTTCGAACTCCAATCCAGCACCACAGAGTTTATTCTAGCATTCTCCTTTTGTTTATTTGTAACTTCTTTCACCAACAGTGAGAAACTTAACTCCAGTTAGCTACAATATATTTACTGTGTCAACTAGTTTCAGAATTGCTAATCCATACCCTTATGAAAAACAAATTTACCACCTAGAGTACAGTGTTTGTGTCCAGTACTTTAGTTCTACAGTATCCCGTCAAATCACTGTCTTCCAAAGTAACTTAGGTCAGGACCTTTCATCCCCAACCCTTCTGTATGGTTAGGTCACATGTTTGTAATACAGTGAGATTCATTTTTCACTGCATTCCATCTGAGTTTCCCAGCATCCTGATTGATTTTTAAAATTTGCAGAGTAAAATTCACTCTTTGTGGTGTACAGTTCTATGGGTTTTGACTTTATGGTCATGCATCCATACCCACAGTACCATACAGAGCTGTGTTTTTCACCCCCAAAGTTCTCTCATGCTATCCCTTTGTATTCAACCCCTTCCCCTACTCCATCCCTTGGCAACCACTGATCATTTTCCATCCTTGTAATTCTGCCTTTTCTAGAAAGTCATATAAATGGAATCATATACTGTACAGCCTTTTGAATCTGACTTCCTTTACTTGGAGAAATGCATCCAAGATTCATCCATGTTGTTGTGTGAATCAAGAGTTTATCCTGGGGCCGGGCCCATGGCCTAGCAGTTGAGTGCATGCGCTCCCCTACTGGCGGCCCAGGTTCGGATGCAGGGCACGCACTCACACATCGCTTCTCTGGCCATGCTGAGGCCGTGTCCCACATACAGCAACTAGAAGGGTGTGCAATTATGACATACATCTATCTATTGGGGCTTTGGGCGGAAAAAAGGAGGAGGATTGGCAATGGATGTTAGCTCAGGGCTTATCTTTCTCACACACACAAAAAAAGAGTTTATCCTTTTTACTGTCAAGTAGTATTCTAATGTACTGATGCATCACAGTTTCTTTCTCCATTCACCTGACGAAGAACATTTAGTTTGTTTCCAGCTTTTGGCAATTATGAATAAAATGGCTATAAAGATTCCCACAAAGATTTTTGTTTAAACATTAGTTTTCAATTTTCTTCAGTAAATACCTAGGAGTGGGAGATCTGAGTCATATAATAAGTGTATGTTTAGCTTTATAAGAACCTGCTCAACTGTTTTCTGAATGCAACTATCATGTTGCGTTCCCAGTTCTAATTGCTCCTACTCCTCACCCACCTCCTCATGTGGTATTTGCAATTTTATTTTTTATTTCAGGCACCTAATAGGCCTGCAGTATCTTATTGTTGCTTCTGCTTCATTTTTGAAAGTGAGTTCTGCTAAATATAGAATCTTGTGTTGACTTTTGGGTTTTCTTTCTGCACTTGAAAGATGTCATTTTGGTGTTGAGTTGTCTCTTTTGTTTTTGATAATATATTATCCATCATTCACCTTATTTCTCCCTGTATGTAATGTCTTCCCCTGTATATATGTATTTCCCTGACTGCTTTCAAGATTTTCTTTTTATCTTTGGATTTTAGTAGCTTGACTATCATGTACCTAAGTATGCTTTTATTTTATATTTTACTTTGTGGGTTTGCTGACTTTCTTGGATCTAAAATTTTAGGTTTTCCAAGAAATTTTGGAAGTTTTATGCTATTACTTATTGATTTGCCTTTCTGCCTCCTTTAATTTTTCTGTCTTTCTCCTCTCTGCTGGGGACTCAATCATCTCACAGGTCATAAGGCTCTCTTCATTTTTCTTCAAAATTTTTACATTCTTTTCTTCAGACTGGATAATTTCTATTGCTGAATCTTCATTTTTTTCTACTGTTTCTCATCTACTGGTAAACTCAAAAGTATTTATTTCATTTCATCTTCCTATTTGGTGCTTTTGTGTAATTTCCACTTCTCTGCTGAGTTCCCACATCTGTTCATTCATTATGGGAATATTTTTCTTTACCACCATGATCATCTTTATAATAGCTGCTTTCGTATTCTTGACTGCTAATTGCAACACATTAGGGAGAGTTTCTACTGCCTGCTTTTGGTCACATATGGATTACATTTTCCTGTTTCTTCAAATCTCATGATTCTTCTAAATTGTGTACTGGAAATCATGAAAGATAGGTATAGAGGCTCCGGATTCTATTGTATTTCTTTGAAGAGTGTTGTTACTTTTCTAGCAGGGAATCAACTTGGCTGGACTGAAATTCCAATCCTATCTCCTTTACAGTGGGCATAGCTGAAATCCTCAGTCAGTTCTTTCATCTTCCAACTGCTGTTTTTACACTAGGCCTTCTGGGGCCTACCCTGTATGTGTGTTGTTCAAAGATCTGCCAATTTGGTGTGTGTGGGGGAGAGACTTACATATATATTTTGCGATTTTCCTCTTTGTGTCTCCCTCCCTTCCAGAATTTCTCCCCTAACTTTCCAGCTACTCTGCCAGCCCAAAAATACATCCTCTAACATTACAAGTAAGACTGTAGTTTTTCCCCTGTCTAGGCCATGTACAGATTTTGGAATGCTTTGAGGCAAAAGACTCAAGCTTGCAAATATCTCCTGGTGCAATTCCCATCATTTAAGGGAAGATTCCCTCTCAGTTCAGCTTGCTTTTGGAACTGATTTAAACATATACACATATACACATTTATTAAATGTGTTTTACATATAGCTACACGAGTCTGTATAAATATATATAATATTTTGTGCAGATTTTATCATTGTTATCTGTGAGAGTGTTAGTTCAACAAGCTACTCCACTATTAGTAGAAACCAGACCTCGGTTTTGTTTCTTTGTTGGATTTTATATAAATGGAATTATAAAATATATAGCCTTTTGAATATAATTTCTTTTATACAGCATTATGTTTGTGATATTCATCCATGCTATCGCATGTAGCTAGTGTTTGTTCATTTGTTGAAAATAATTAATTTTTTAATGGTCATAAAATATGCAGAAGATAAAATTGTAACCATTTTTAAGTGTACCATTCAGCGACATTCAATACCTTCAAATAATTGTGTAGCCATAACCTCCAAACATCCACAGAACTATTTTCACATTGCACTGAAACTTTGTGCCCATTAAGCAACAACTCCCTGTTATCCCTCCCTCTTGCCCCTAGGAACCACCATTCTCCTTTCTATTCCTATAAATTTGACTACTTTAATTACCTTATATGAGTGGAATCATACAGCATTTTTCCTTTTGTGACTGGCTTTATTTCACTTAGCATAAATTCCTCAAGGTTCATCCATGTTATAACATGTGTCAGAATTCCTTCCTTTTTAAGGGTGAATAGTATTCCACTCTGTGTATACACCACATTTTTTTGTCAGTTCATCCACTTATGGACACCTGGCTTGATTCCAGCTTCCGGCTATTTTGAATAATGCTTTTAAGAACATGGGTGTACATATATGTCTTTATACCTCTGCGTTCAGTTATTTTGGGTGTATACCCATAAATGGTGTTCTCAGATTCACTTTTTCACATATAACAGGGTTCCCCACACCTCCAAGAAGCAATTCTTGTAATGCCAGCTGGTTACCAGATAATTCAACTCAATTTGATGCTGACAACCCAGAGATACATCAGATTGTACAGGTTGATGTCTCCATCCTATAATTCTGCACACCCACCCAACCTCACCTTTACTTCAGATGCCAGTTACAAGCCCAGGTTGTTACCTGTACTTCTGACTTACTGGCTATAAACCAGAGGTTCCCACAACCTCCTCCTTGGGTTTAATTAATTTGCTAGAGTGGCTCACAAAACTCAGAGAAACATTTACTAGATCACCAGTTTATTGTAAAAGGATATAATTCAAGGAGAGCCTGTTGGAAGTGGTGCATAGGGAAAGGTATGGAGATAATACACAAAGATTTCATGCCATCTCCAGGTGCACCACTCTCCAAGCAGTCCTTGTCATTGCCAACCTGGAAGCTCTCTGAACCGCCTTCTATTGGGATTTTTATGGAGGCTCTCTCACATAGGCGTGATCAATTATTAACTCAGTTTCCAGCCCCTCTCCTTTCTCTGAAGGATAAGGGGTAGGGCTAAAAATTCGAAGCTTCTAATCAGGGCTTGGTCTTTCTGGTGACCAACCCCCATCCAGGAGCCATCCAGGAGCCCACCCAGAATTGCCTCAATAGGACAAAAGATTCTCTTAGTGTTCTTATCACTGGGGAAATTACAAAGGTTTTAGGAGCACTGTGCCAAGAACTGGACGCAGAGGCCGATAAATATGTTTTTTATTATTTCAGAACCCATAAGAGAAATTTCTAGATCATATAGTAATTCTATTTTTAATTTTTGAAGGAACTGCCATACTGTTTTCCACAGTTTTATATTCTCACACTCAGAGCACAAGGGTTCCAATTTCTCAACATCCTTGTCAACACTTGTTATGTTCTGATTTTGTGATAGTAACTATCCTAACGGGTGTGAAAAGGTAGCTCATTGTGCTTTTATTTCACTTTTTCCTGATACTTAGTGATGTTGAGCATCTTTTCTTGTGTTTCTTGTTCATTTTATATTTTCTTTGGAGAAATGTCTATTCAAGTATTTTGTGCATTTTTAAATTGAGGTTTTTTTTTATTGTTGAGTTGTAGAAGTTCTTTATTTATTCTATATATTAATCCCTTATCAGATTTGTGATTTGCAAATATTTTCAACCATTCCATGGTTTGCCTTTTTACTCTGTTGATAGTATCTTGTGATACAGAAAACTTTTTCGTTTTGATGAAGTCCAATTTTTTATTTTTTTGTTACTTATGTCTTTGATGTCATATTAAAGAAATCATTTTTGCAATGGCATTTGGACCCAATGACATACAGCTTTTACCATGTGTTTTCTTCTAAGGATTTTATAGCTTCAACTCTAATATTTATATCTTTGATCCATTTTGAGTTAATTTTTGTATATAGTGTAAAGTAAGGGTCCAAACTCATTCTTTTGCATGTGGGTATTCAGTTTTCCCAACAACATTTGTTGAAAACCTGATCTTTTCTCCAATGAATGATCTTTGTACCTTTGTCAAAAATCATTGGACCATATATGCAAAGTTTTATTTCTGGGGTCTCTGTGCTATTTCATTAGTATAGTGTGTGTATTTATGCCAGTACCACACTGTTTTGATTACTTTATAGTAAGTTTTGAAATCAGGAAGTGTGAGTTCTCTAACTTTGTTCTTCTTTTTCTAGATTGTTTTGGCTAGTCAATGTCCCTTGAGAGTCCATATGAATTTTAGGATAGATTTTTCTAATTTTGCAAAACCATCATTGGAATTTTTACCTCTTTGAGTAAGTTGATTCTTAAGTATTTTATTCTTTTGTTGCTATTGTAAATAAAAATGTAAAGTTTTTAAATTTCTTTTTCAGATTACTTATTATTAATGTATAGAAGAACAATAGTTTTTGCGTGTTGATTTTGTGTCGCACTACTCTGCAGAATTTACTAGTTCTAACAAATTTTTGGTGGAAGTTTTAGGGGTTTCAACATATAAGATACTCTTTGTAAACAAATATAATATTACTTCTTCTTTTCAAATTTGGATGCTATTTCTTTCTTTTTCTTGCCTAATTGCTTTGGCTAGAACTTCTAATACCATGTTGAATAGAAGTGGTGAAAATGGGCCGTCTTGTCTTGTTCCTGATCTTAGAGAAAAAGCTTTCAGTCTTTCACCCTTGAATATGATGTTCTCTGTGGATTTCTGTATATGGCTTTTATTATGTTGAAGTAGTTTCCTTTTACCCTGAGTGTTTTTTTAGTGATTTTAGCATGAAAGCATGTTGAGTTTTGTTAAATGCTTTTTCTGCATCCATTGAGATGATCATGTGTTTTCTTCCTTCATTCTGTTAATGTGGTTTATTACATTAATTCATTTTCATATATTGGAACATCCTTGTATTCCAGGAATAAATCCCACTTAAAAATGCTGTATAATCCTTTTAATATGCTGATGAATTTAGTTTATTACTATTTTATGGAGGATTTTTATATCAATATTCATCAAAGATATTGACCTATAGTTTTCTTTTCTCTTAGTGTCTTTGGCTTTGATATCAGGGTAGTGCTAATCCCATAGGATGACTTTAGAGGTATTTTCTCCTCTTCAACTTTTTGAAAGAGATTGAAAATAATTGGTGTTAGTTAATTAAAAAAAAGTCTTTGGGCCCAGGAATAAATTCAGCATAAAATAAATACAAATAAATATTTTTTAAAAATATGAAAAAGTTTTTTACTAAAAAAATTTAAAAATTAAGCAAGTACATCACTTATCACTTTATTTCTAAACAGTTTTTTAACCTACTAGTAAGCATGAACAAATTGTTAGAATTAAAATGACTGAAGTGTTCATTTTCTTCATTGCAAGTTTTCTGACAGAAGTATATGATGCCGTCATGTATGACATCTTTTATGAAAAAATGGTCATTTTTTGTAGTATTTGAGAATATTATGAATTTTCCCAGTGGCCTCTGACAATACTCTGATATGCAAAGTTATCTTTTCAACATGTATATCTCATCATCATCCTTATCAACTTAACAAACTCAGGTGCTAATTAATCAACTACTTTTCATATGATTCAGGTTCTCCACCACCAACTTCCCTAAGCATCAGGAAATTCTACAACTTCTGCAAGATTAACGATTTTATCTTACAATGTATATATCTCATGTGGTTTAAAACATCCAAAAATCTTTGATAAACTGACCCTGCCCAGACTAAAGCATTGTGAATTATAAAATATGGTCTCTGTTAAGTGGGGAGGGATTTCAGGTTGAACTTAATTTTATAAGTGGTCAATTTATTACAGTGTACTGTTCTGTTATGTATTTCACTTCTTTTCTAAAAAAAAGTGATAGTTTAGGGCACTTAGATAATAAAAATTTGAGAAAATAAGGAACTGATACACACTGTAAGCTTCAAATGTTTTCAAGCATAAGATACAATAAGAACTAAAACTACGAATTGGCGGAGGAAATAGAGATAAGGGGATGAAGTTGCAAAAGTGAATCTATAATAATATCTCAATGGCTAGAGTTGTGGTGCCAAGAAGGTGGTGAAGTCAAAGAATTCATAAAGATGATAATAAACACACTACAAAGAAAAAAGACTGAAATTTTCATAGAATTTTTACAGTGCTATGACAGATAGAGAACAGGGAAGAGAAGTTTGAGTGAGAGACTATCTGCTTCTTAAATTATTTCCACTGTAGAGAACAACAAACCAATTTGCTGAAATCTTTATTCCCCTCTATGACCCTATCTTTACCTGCAAAATCTCAGCCCTGAATTGATGTCACAGTCCAGCTTTTCCATCCCTGGAGAACAGAGCAATTTATCTCATATGAAACCTCAACAGCTCAGGCTGTGAAACAAGGCCGGCCATCCATTCTCACAGAGGAGCCAACTGGAGGTAGGATTTTTGGTTCTGAATTCAGCTAAATATCTTCAAAGAATTGTATCTGGCCTTCCTTATCCAGGGCTATCAGTGAAGTGCTGGCTGGCTTTCAGAGAAGAGCAATTCACAGTCAGTGGAGACATTTTCTGTTGAGCTCTCTAGAGAAGGCTGTGGAGCTTGTCAGTAAGAGTTGATTTCTATGGGGATTATATTTTTTTATTTTATTCAGAGATTTATAAAGAAATTTACATGGTAAGAATTATTATCAACAAAATCCGTTATCTATTCTCTGGTCATTTAAGCAAAATCTTCCTCTCAGGGCCAACCCATGGACAAAGCCCAGATTTAGTCTCCAAGAGTCTGCTAGGCACTCTGTGGTCCATGGGAAGCCCTCAAGTTGGCAGCCTGTTTCCTTGTGTGCTGTGCTGGTGTTCAATCTTCCATCTCTTCCGGGTACACCTAGACAGACGCCTATCAGATCATCAAGGGACTTGACATTGGAGAAATGTACTTTTCATTATCTTTAGACTTCTACACTTTTCAAAAAGACTCTCAGCATTTCCAGTAATTGTGCAGCAGTTTACCCAACACTAAGGTTCTCACTATTAAAAGTTAAAAGAAATAAATTTTGAAAAGGAAAAAGTGATCTTTGCAATTTTGTACAGAATCTACATAAAGGGGGCATCCTTATAAATGGAGGTAATGGTGATCAGGGCAAGCTACCCCATTAGTCACCACCCTGGTGTGTGTATTGTTTCGAGCTGAAGACAATAAGGACTCAGAGAACTCAGGAAGAATATTTGAATTTCCCCTCCCAAACTGCCTAAAGAATTTAAAACAAAAAATCTGTTTCAGGAAGGAGTTATTATCATGATGGTTGTAAAGATAACGTAGGATAGAGGTTACAATAGGAAAGGCACCAAGCCACTTTTATCAAAAACTCTATCTCTCACTGACCACATTATCTATAGATGACCATGAGAAGAGTTGTCAGGCAAACATTTGCATTTCTATCTCCATGTGAGTTGTCTTCTTGCCCTCTGTGGTCTTAGACCACTACCCACCCCCAACACCTTCCTCCTCTTTAGCTACAATACTTAAGTGGGCAGCTTAGACAGAGGGACGAGTTGCTCATTTCTGAGTTTCTCCCATGTATACATGTTATTAAACTTGGTATTATTTTCTCCTGCTAACCTGTCTTGTTAACTATTTGGCCAGAAATGAGAACCTTAAGAAAAGGGAAAAGGGAGATTCTCTCACTCCCTCAACAGTTTTTGCGCCCAACGTGGGGCTATGCTGGCTGGCAAGTTGCATTCTCTGGCTGGAAGAAATGCCTTCTCCCTAGATTACTGCAGGGGATGAAATACGGGAACCCCTGACGATAGCCGGTAAAATGTAAGACTTCTTACCACGTCAGCCTCCCGGAATCTCTACCTGTGGAGTCCGGTGGAAGGAGGTGGTGAGAAATTTTTTCTCTTTCGAAATTTAGATTGGCAGGAGAAAATATTTGGGAAACTAGTTTCTTGTGATTTTAGTGACGCTGGTAAATTTGGTAGAGTACTCTTGGTTTTGATCTTGATCGCTTTTCCTCCCAGAAATAGTCTCTGTTTTTCTCTTTTGTCTCTGTCTTTTGTATCGTGTGTCATAAGAAGGAAATACCATAGGGTAGGACGCAGGCATAGACCCTATAAGCCTACTGTCCGGGCCGGCCCCACAGACTGGTGAGTTTGCGGGTCTCACCAGACTGGCGTCTATTTACACAAACTTTGCTGTGGGTTAATATGCACATGAAGTGAAGGCCATTGCCAAGGGCATCTTGGAAGCCAAAAAGGCTGCAAATTTGGTGGGCACAGGTCGAGAAGTTAAGAGCCATTAGGGCGCTCGCCACTTTCAGAAGACTCCCGTGACAGGATAAGTTGTGTCACGGAACGGGGTAGAAGACACATGTCCCCCGCCAACTGCAAGAAAATGTCCATGCAATGACGAGGTACTCTGTAAAGCACACAATCCCCAACCCCGTGGCACCTCCCCACCAGGTATTATTCTGACCCCAAGAGACCTAAGGCGTGGCTAAAGCTGTCATTGTGCACATAAGAAAAGAACCGGATGAGGTTTTTCCTTCTGTCTTGTTCTGTGTCCTGAGAAAACTTGGCTTTGTGACCAGTGAGAATATTCTCCTTGGTCTCCACCATACGGAAGGTGCATTTACTGGGGTGCCCCTTGGTGGCCAGTCGAGTAGACTGGGGTTCTGAACTGTCTCTTTGTCCGGCTGTGCCAAGCTCTCAGGGGAGTTTGTCATAAAGGACCCAGTCCATAAGGGCTTTTGTCATCTTAACCTTCGTTGCTTGTTAGTGCTGGAAAAATCCCACTCCAATATTGCCTGCCTGGTGTCACAGATTAGCGGCTCTGTGACTGGAGGCGTCCCACACTATTGTAGGAGACCGGAGACACCGTTTTCACTACACCATCCTTACCGCCTGTGTAACGAAGGTCTTTACTTTCTCTGAATATCTTTGGGAGTGAATTCTTTGGATCATGGGGGCTACATCATCTGCGCCCTCACCAGGGACGCCTCTTGCGTCCATGGTAAAGATTTACTCTAAGCATGGGAAAGTTACCACCGGGTCTTTCCTTAAAAAGGCTTATTGGATCGAGTCACTATTGGAATAAATATACAAATGAAAATCCTACTCGTCAATGGCCAGACAACAGATCCTTTGAATTGGGAAAACTTCTAAATTGAGGAAAAAAAATATGTTTTGAGAGCTCTCACACAATTGTTTAATTGGTACCTAAAAAAGGGCCATAAAAAGGAAGGGAAAAATTTAAATAGCCTTAAGAGCTTGACTCAGGTTACAATTGAATTGAGAACATGTAAAAGTGTAAGTGTTGATAAGATTATAAAGGTTGAAATGTTTGAGCTAATTTTATATAAAGAGGTTACATCAACTTTGCCTGTGTATGTTTTAAAATGTCTGACTGGGAATGCTTCCCTTGTCCAAAATTAGAAGACCAACACCTATTGATAAAAATCTTAATGATAACTATGTTTAAAGGTATAAGAGGTGATGAAATTTACATGAACTTTTGTAAAAAAAACTGATGTTATTTCTATTACAGTACTGGTTAACAAAAATAGTAATTTAAATGATGGCTAATTTTATCTAATGTCTTATGAAGTCTTATAGACAATCTAAATAATTATTGGCAACAAGTACCTAAATAGTTGTGAAAAAGATGAATGTTGGGTGAACTTTAAATAATAATTATGTTTTATGGTGTTGACAGCTTCCAAAATCTTTTTGGTGACTTAAAACTTTAGAGTTTTGCTAAATTTTGTGATAAAAATTCACTGAGTATCATCATTTCCAAATAAGATAAGATATTAGACATTGATTGCGAAAGTCACGATTGTCTACATTTGGCTTTTCATTACAGGAAAACTAAAAGGTGTTTTGGGTCTATTGGTAAACATGTGTTTTATTAAAAGATTGTACTATAAAGTAACATATTTCTAGAAGTTATGAAGTGTTTATAAATTTTCCAAGCCACAATATACTAATGTAAAAGAAAGTTTATCATGGTTTACTTAGTTTTTACTTACAAATTCGGGTTTCTAAGAGTTAAAATTTCTAATTAGTGTATGTGATTGAAGCTACTAAATATTAAGAAAAAATATGTCTGTGTACAAGGAAAGTAAGATGTATAAAGAAGGAACAAAGAATGGAAATATTTTGTTTGATTGATTAAGAAAGATAAATTGTCTTCAAGTACTAGGAGGGAAAAGAAAGACATGGGACAAATTCTGAATGTAAAAAGAAAGTTATAGGTTTGTGGAAGAGGAATTCTGGAAAAGGAGTTTTTGTATGGTGAAGTTGGCTCAGATTGAAATGAATTTAATTAAGTTAATGAATTTTAATATCAGAAGGAAGCTGGTACAAAATTATAATTTGGTCTTCTTTCTCTTAAAAGGATAATTTTCTTGAACTTGATAAAGAGGTTATAAAAGATTTTTCTTTACCTTTGGATAAGTCTACCTAAAAGACAGAAAAAAAAAAACCTGTTAAAATAATTTCCTGTGTTCAAAAGACTGAGGTTTCTCTATTAAGGTTTTTGGACTGTTAATGATCTCTTTGCTTTAACGTTTTCTATTTTTGACAAGCTCGCCAAAATTCATATCTTAAATAAAGTCTTTTTTTTTACTTTTTTTCTTTGAGAATTTTCAAAGGGCCCTAGAACTTCTTAAAGAAATTTGCTCTCTTCCTATAATGGGAAAGATACTAAGTTTATTAGGCTTATTCAGTATGTTAAATTGCATGGAAAGCATTGTCAGACAAGTGATGATAAGTCTGCTTAGGTGCTATTATGTGAGCAAATGTTATCGACATAGGTGTTTTAAAATTGTATAACATTACTGAAATTCTGATCTGTCCTGATTATCAGTCATATTTCTGGTTATTATTATTTTAAAGTGTTGTATGTCACAAAATTAATCAAATTTCTCTGTCAATTGCCATTTTGAGGTCTTGTTGTTTACAGACTTATTTCTTTGCTCTAATGCTTTTGCAAAATATTTCAACTTCAGAAAAATTCATGGAAAGGACTCTGGCATTTACACTGGAGTACAGGTTTCTGACAAACTTTCTGATCATAAAACTGACCTTGGTAAGAAATTACAGAAACCTGATGGAAAGACTGATAACTTCATGAAGCTGCTAACAGAAAGATTGGGATCAAGAATAGATTACACAGGACTGAATGAACTGATAAGGATGATTATAATTTTTATGATTTTTCATTTGAAGTATTGCTGAATTTTTAATGTTTTGTTTTTTCAGAGTTAAGGAAAACTTTTTCTCTTTTCTCCTGAGCTAGCTATGACTTATAACAATTTGGCAAATGATATTTTTATAAGTAAAATTGAAATATTTCTCTATTTCTTAGATCTGATCCCTCGAATTTGGAAACTCTTAGTAAGTGAGTATTGTTGTTTTCATGGCAATATAGTTATTTGCATAAGTTCAATAAGAATCTGTTCTCCTTATAACAGGACATAATTGGAAACACTGGTTATATTACCAAGGCTGTGACTGGAAGATCATATTTGCGATATAACCATACAGCTTTTGAGGAATGAAGATTGGACTTTATGGAATAAAGCCACATGGAAATATTGGCCTGGTACCTTATGTTCCAAGCAGCACTTACCAGGATAAGTAAAGAATGTCACTTATCTGGCAAACACAAGGAACCTCGAAATATTTTGGGGGAACCTAGGAACAGAGGAATTCACCCAAATCTGTAGGTATTACAGGCAAAGTCTGATGACAAAATCCTTGGCTTGACTTTTCTGGCCTGGAGAGGCCTTTAAAGTTCAATCTGAGATTCCTTATAAAAAGTTCCAGCAAAGCAGATTTAAAAGAGCCTATGTGATCAATTGCTATTCTTGCTGTACTTATGTAAATAATTGGGCCAACACTATTGGAACTAGACTTATTTTGCAAACTAGTTAGTTTTAATTTGTCTATCTTTGATAAAAATGAGGGTGATCTTAGAAAGAAAAATTATATTTCAGTAAAAACTATAGTGTACATTTGCGGATATTAGATCCTAGTTTTGTTAATTGTCTGTTAAGGTTTTTGTTTTATATCTGTTGACTGGACTGGATCCTGATTTCTTCTAGTCTAAAATATCTGCCTACAGATGTCCAAACTAACGTTTTTGATTTTTTCCATCATTTTCATTTGAAATCACTGAAAACTGAACCTCCCCTTTTTCCTGAAGCCTTACAAACTGAAGCTGATGGACTTGATATAAACTTAAGAGGTTACCCGATGACATCATCAGAGACATTTTAAACTGCAAAAGATGCTTTGATGCTGACATCTAAAAATCTTCTTAACTAGCTGTCCCCTATACTCAGAAACTGCTTTACAAATTGCTCCAACCATTAACCTTCTTTTTCTTTCGTTTACATAGAAATGCTTCCATTAAATGCTTGATTGCTTGCTTCCACAATATAGGCATAACCTTGAGAGCCCACCTGCATCACCACTTTCAGGGGAAGAGGGGGAATCTCCTTCTGCCCTTTTCCTTAAGGTTCTTATGACTGGCTAAATAATTAACAAGACAGGGTAGCAGGAGAAAATAATACCAAGTTTAATAACATGTATACATGGGAGAAAGCAGGGACACTGCGTTTCTCAACACAATAGCAGATTCTCGTCTTAAATACCATGTCCAACCAAAGACAAGGAGGATGTTGGGGGTGGGAGTGTTAGTTACAGGAGATTATCACTAAAGCACTGTAAACAAGAGTAAGATTTATTATGCCGTTATAAGGCCTCACCTTCTACATTGATAAGTCTCTAGAAATGAGGTCGTCCCCCCTCTTCCCAATACAGAGAGGAAGATACTTTTACAAATGGAGACTTCCCTTGTAAATGATTGTCTGGTAACTCCTCACAGGGCCATCCAGAGCCTGTGGCCAGAGAGACAGAACTTCCGATAAGATGGGCTTGTTGGTGCCTTTTCTATTGTAACCTCTATCCTACATTATCTTTATAGCAGTCATGATAATAACTCCTTCCTGAAACAGATCTTTTGTTTTAAATTCTTTAGGCAGTTTGGGAGGGGAAACTCAAATATTCTTCCTGAGTTCTCTGAGTCCTTATTGTCTTCAGCTGGAAATAATCCGTATACCAGAGCGGTGCTTCCTGGGGTAGCTTGCCCTGAGCACCATCAGTTCCCTCCTCTGAAACTTCCCTAGAAGTTTCACATATTAAAAGCTGAGCTGGTAACTGTGGAGAGAGAAATCGTTTTAGTATCTCAGTGATAAGAAGTCTGCAAAGAGAGAAAAGAACGCAGATTAGGATGAGGATGAACAAGCAGAAAAGAACAAATTGGAGCACATTTCCCCACACCCCATTAAACCAGTCCCCCAATCCTGGAAATAAGTCAGTCCAATAAAATGTGTGAGCTTCGTTTATCTGATGAAAAATGTCAATCTTCTCTTTTAATAGATTTAAGTTAGATATTACTTGACCTGTTTGATTCACATAAAAGCAACATTTTTCTCCAATGATTGCACATGCTCCTCCTTGCTGGGCAGTGAGTACATCCAGAGCACGTCAATTTTGGGGCACCACAGATTCTAGGCTGTTAATACCTGACTGGAGTATGTTCAAGGTTTGCATGGTGGTGTTGAACTCTTGCTCCATTACCATAGAGAGATTTAAGGTTGCCTTTTCCAACTCACAGTCTCCAAAGCTGGGGAATAGGACTCTCAAGGCTGAAAAGAACTTGGAGTTGCGATATACAAGTGGATTTTCCACGATTTCTCAACTGGCACGTTTATGTGGCACAATCTTATGAACAAACGAACCCAGGTTTGTAATTTGGCTCGCATTTAAGGTGGAGTGTTTGGTGACAGAAGGAGCCAGGTATCCAAGTCCGCATCGTCCTGACCAATTAGATGGGAATCCTTTATACACTTTGTTGCCGCATAAAATGAAAAGACCAGTGTAGTTTAAAGACAAAGTTAGAATTGAGTCTGTAGTTCCCAGGATCTGGACTATTTCATGATCTGTGCCACTTGCACTGTTACTACCTAAACATCTCCATTTCCCATGAGCTCCTGTCAGTCTGCGAGAACAGAACAGATTGCAGAATAGCTGGTAGAGGAGGCCTGCAGTCTGATTTTGGCAGCTATAAAGCCTGGTCTTGTCACCTGACCAGGTGAGTCCAGATCTTTGATCCACCCATATATAGTCTGTGGCATTGGGCAGCTTAACCATGTGGATAGCTGCGATACCCCAAGTTGCACACGGGTGGCTCATAAGCCATCCAGAGCACTTGGTGATTTGGCAAATGTTTGTGCCAGAGGGAGTAGTGATAGAGTCACTTACAATTCCCTTGAGAGTTCTGAAGATGCCACCTGCGGAATCAAACCACAGAGTTTGACTGCAATATTGTCTCGGTATGTCACCCAGGAAAGGTCCAGCGCCATGTTTACTTTCAATGCAGAGGGAAAAACTTTCACTTATTGCTTGTACTTGGGCAAGGGACAGTCTTTGACTTTTTAAGTAGTCTTTCTGGGGCCCAAGTGACTCACCAGGAGACGAAGCAGAGTGAAGTTTCCCTTGTTGCGGATACCATACTCTGTTATTCATCCATTTTCCATACTTAGTCCACCAGGTGTTCATATCAGCAGGAACAAAGACTAGTTCAGGTTCTTTTGCACTATCTAGCTGTTGACATAACCAACAGTCAGATTGATTAGTTAGTGTGGCTAGGGCTTGGTAAACTGGCATAAGGGGGTGTTTGGTCTGTGCCCGACCTGTTGAAAAGGAGAGGGTTAGTAAAAGCAAGACACAGATTGGAAAAGAGCCCATAGCAGAGACTTAGAGAGGGGAAGAGGGACAGATAGAGACCAGCACTCTCCAGTCAGCTTTCTAATAAATGATTAAAAATATATATATAGGGAGTGACGTCAGCATCATGGCGGAGTGAGCTTTCCCGTGAATTCTTCCCCCACAAAATACAACAAAAGTAACAGCCACAGACCAACAACGGAATCCCAGACAGTGAAAAGCTGGAGCGGAGGTATCCACACTGCCGCACATCTGAGAGCGGAACGTGCTGGGCCCCCGGAGGAAGTGGGGAGAGGTAAGGAGAACTCCGCTCCCTCCCCATCAGATCAGCGATCCGGTCCGCGCGGCTCCCAGAGAGGGGGGAGGGGCGGCCCTCGGCGGGAAACTGTAGCTCTTCGGGCTCTCTCAGCCAGTGGGAAACTCCCGCACAGAGGGCTCAGAGGAGCCACAGGGCTACCATCAACATCTGAGCAACCCAGAGAGCGGATGAAGAGGGGCAAACGAGAAGCCTCCCACGTCAGGGACCCAGAGGGCAAAAGAGAGAGCTCCCCCCTCCCCGCAACCCGGAGTCTGCAGCTCGACCAGATCTAGCGGTCCGAGGCAGACCTGAATAAACTGGACTGGACCCGTGGATCGCAGTGGGGAAAAGACACAAAACAAAACAAAACAAAACTGCGGATCGCAGCAGAAAAACTGGGGCAGAGTGCAGGGGGCTTAGACTACACAGCCCTTTACCACCAGACAGTGGCGGCAGGTGGAAATTGCAACCAGAGACTTCCAGGATGAGGAAAATCAAAACCAACACAGGAACCACAATGCAAAAATATATGAAATCACCAGACCAGAAACAAAATGACAAGCACCCAGAAATCAACCCCGAAGACACAGAAATCCATAAACTAAATGACAGAGATTTCAAAATAGCTATCATAAAAACACTCAACGAAATACGAGACAACACAGACAAACAATTAAATGAGATTAGGAGTTTCTTCACAAAAGAGATTGAAATCATAAAGAAAAACCTATCAGGGCTGATGGAGATGAAGAACACAATGGAGGAGATAAAGGAGAATCTGGAATCTTTAAAGAACAGAGCTGACAATATGGAGGAAAGAATTAGTACTTTAGAGGATACGAATACAGATATACTCCAGATGGAAGAAGAGAGAGAACTAAGACTAAAAAGAAATGAAGAAAGACTCCGAGAAATATCGGACTCTATTAGAAAATGTAACATAAGAATTATAGGTATTCCTGAGGGAGAGGAGAGGGAAAGAGGAACAGAGAGCCTATTCAAGGAAATAATACCTGAAAATTTCCCAAATCTGGGGAAGGAGCAGGAAATACCAGTAAGTGAAGCCAACAGGACTCCTATATATATTAACAGACAAAGGCCTTCACCACGACACCTAGTGGTAAGGCTAGCCAGGGTCAACGACAAAGAAACAATATTAAGGGCAGCTAGACAAAAACAAAAAATAACGTACAAAGGAACTCCCATCAGGCTCTCAGCGGATTTCTCAACAGAAACTTTTCAGGCTAGAAGAGACTGGAATGATATATTCAAAATACTAAAAGACAAAAACTTTCAGCCAAGAATACTCTATCCAGCAAAAATATCCTTCAAATATGATGGAGAAATAGTAACTCTCCCAGATAAACAAAAGCTAAGGGAGTTCATGGCCACGAGACCGCCACTACAAGAAATACTCAAGAAGGCCCTCAGGCCTGAAAACAAGAAGAGAAAGGGAACACAAAGCTTGGAGTAAGGAGAAAAGTAGGTAGACAAAATCAGAGAAATAGTAGATCTTTACCGGAATAGGTTAGCAACCACTTAAATACTAAACTCAAAGATCAAAGGAAGAAATTCACCAAAAATAAATTTAACCTCATCACTGTAAACACACAGCCACAACACAAGATAGAATAAGGTATAACAAGAGCAACTTAGAAGGGGAAGAGGAAAGTGACTGAATTGACTTAGTATAAGGAAATAGGAGGCTATCAGATAATGGACTATCTCATACAGAAGATTTTTCGCCCAAACCTCAAGGTAACCACTAAACAAATAATCAAATTAAAACCACATATGATAAACAAAGAGAAAACTAGAAGAATCATAAGACAGAACAACCAAACTGAATTGGCAGTCCAAAACAAATGGGACAAGAAACAAAGGAAATGTAAAAGAACCAGAAAATAAGTGACAAAACAGCAACATTCAACCCTCATATTTCAATAATTACCCTAAATGTAAATGGATTGAACTCTCCAATCAAAAGATACAGAGTGGCAGGATGGATTAAAAAGCAAGACCCAACAATATGCTGCCTTCAGGAAACACATCTTAGCACTAAAGACAAGCACCGGCTCAGAGTGAAAGGATGGAAGACAATACTCCAAGCTAATGGCAAACAAAAGAAAGCAGGTGTTGCCATACTCATATCAGACAAAGTAGACTTCAAGATAAAACAGGTTAAGAAAGACAAAGAAGGGAAATATATAATGATAAAAGGGACACTCCATCAAGAAGACATATCACTTATAAATATATATGCACCCAACATAGGAGCACCAATGTACATAAAACAACTATTAACAAACCTAAAAGGAGAAATCAACAACAACACAATAATAGTAGGGGATCTTAACACCCCACTTACAGCAATGGATAGATCATCCAGACAAAAAGTTAATAAAGAAATATTAGACTTAAATGAAAAACTGGACGAGATGGACCTAGTAGACATATACAGAGCACTCCACCCAAAAACAGCTGACTACATATTCTTCTCAAGCATGCATGGAACATTCTCTAGGATAGACCATATGTTGGGAAACAAAGCAAGCCTCAATAAATTTAAGAAGATTGAAATCATAACAAGCATCTTTTCAGACCATAAGGCTATGAAACTGGAAATGAACCAGGAAAAAAAAACTGGGAAAGTGACAAAAATGTGGAGATTAAACAACATGCTACTGAACAACCAATGGATCATTGATGAAATTAAAGGTGAAATCAAAAACTATCTGGAAACAAACGAAAATGATAACATGCCATATCAAACCATATGGGACGCAGCAAAAGCGGTCCTGAGAGGGAAACTCATAGCGATACAAGCCCACCTTAACAAACAAGAAAAAGCCCTAATAGGCAACCTTAAATTACACCTAACAGAACTAGAAAAAGAAGAACAAACAAAGCCCAAAGCCAGCAGAAGGAGAGAAATAATAAAAATCAGAGCAGAAATAAATGATATTGAGACCAAAAAAACAGTAGAAAGGATTAATGAAACAAAGAGTTGGTTCTTCGAGAAGATAAACAAAATAGACAAACCCTTAGCCAGGCTAACTAAGAAAAAAAGAGAAAAGGCTCAAGTAAATAAAATTAGAAATGAAAGAGGAGAAATTACAACGGATACCATGGAAATACAGAGGATTATAAGAGAATACTATGAGAAATTATATGCCAACAAATTGGACAATCTAGAAGAAATGGATAAATTCTTAGACTTATACAACCTTCCAAAATTGAACCAAGAAGAAATGGAGAATCTGAATAGACCAATCACAAGTAAAGAGATTGAAATAGTAATCAAAAACCTCCCAAAAAATAAAAGTCCAGGACCAGATGGCTTCTCCAGTGAATTTTACCAAACATTCAAAGAAGATTTAATACCCATCCTCCTCAAACTATTCCAAAAAATAGAGGAAGATGGAACACTTCCTGAATCATTCTATGAGGCCAACATCACCCTGATACCAAAACCAGACAAAGACAATACAAAGAAAGAAAATTACAGGCCAATATCGCTGATGAACATTGATGCAAAAATCCTCAACAAAATATTGGCAAACCGAATACAACAATATATTAAAAAGATCATACACCATGATCAAGTGGGATTTATACCAGAGACGCAGGGATGGTTCAACATCCGCAAATCAATCAAAGTGATACATCACATCAACAAAACAAAGAATAAAAACCACATGATCGTCTCAATAGACGCAGAGAAGGCATTTGACAAGATACAACATCCATTTATGATAAAAACTCTCAATAAAATGGGAATAGAAGGAAAGTACCTCAACATAATAAAGGCCATATATGACAAACCCACAGCTAACATCATACTCAACGGGGAAAGACTGAAAGCCATTCCTCTGAGAACAGGAACGAGGCAGGGCTGCCCACTCTCACCACTCCTGTTCAACATAGTACTGGAGGTTTTGGCCAGAGCAATTAGGCAAGAAAAAGGAATAAAAGGAATCCAAATAGGTAACGAAGAAGTGAAACTCTCACTATTTGCAGATGACATGATTGTATATATAGAAAACCCTACAGAATCTGTTGGAAAACTGTTAGAAACAATCAACAACTACAGCAAAGTTGCAGGGTACAAAATCAATCTACAAAAATCAGTTGCATTTCTATATGCTAATAATGAACTAACAGAAAGAGAGCTCAAAAAGATAATACCATTTACAATTGCATCAAAAAGAATAAAATACCTAGGAATAAATCTTACCAAGGAGGTGAAGGACCTAGACAATGAGAACTACAAGACATTATTGAGGGAAATCTACGATGACATAAAGAAATGGAAAGATATCCCATGCACGTGGATTGGAAGAATAAACATAGTTAAAATGTCTATATTACCTAAAGCAATCTACAGATTCAATGCAATCCCAATCAGAATCCCAATGACATTCTTCACAGAAATAGAAAAAAGAATACTGAAATTTATATGGGGCAACAAAAGACCCCGAATAGCTAAAGAAATCCTAAAGAAAACGAACAAAGCAGGAGGCATCACAATTCCTGACTTCAAAACATACTACAAAGCAATAGTAATCAAAACAGCATGGTACTGGTACAAAAACAGACACACAGATCAATGGAACAGAATTGAAAGCCCAGAAATAAAACCACACATATACGGACAGCTAATTTTCGACAAAGGTGCTAAGGACATGCAACGGAGAAAGGAAAGTTTCTTCAATAAATGGTGTTGGGAAAACTGGACATCCACATGCAAAAGAATGAAAGTGGACCATGTGCTATTGCCATTCACAAAAATTAACTCAAAATGGATCAAAGACCTGAAGATGAGACCTGAAACTATAAAACTCATAGAAGAAAATATAGGCAACACGCTATTTGACATTGGGTTTAAAGGAATCTTTTCGGATGACATGCCTACCCAGACTAGGGAAACTAAAGAAAAAATAAACAAGTGGGACTTTATCAGACTAAAGAGCTTTTATAAGACAAATGAAACCAGAATCAAGATGAACAAACAACCAACCAGCTGGGAGAGAATATTTGCAAAACATACATCTGACAAGGGGTTGATCTCCATAATATATAAAGAACTCACACAATTGAACAACAAAAAAAACAAACAACCCGATCAAAAAATGGGCAGAGGAAATGAACAGACACTTCTCCAAGGAAGATATACAGATGGCCAATAGGCACATGAAAAGATGCTCAACATCACTAATCATCAGGGAAATGCAAATCAAAACAACACTAAGATACCACCTCACGCCCGTTAGAATGGCTATAATCACCAAGACAAAAAACAACAAATGTTGGAGAGGATGTGGAGAAACAGGAACCCTCATACACAGCTGGTGGGAATGCAAATTGGTACAGCCTCTATGGAAAACGGTATGGAGATTCCTCAAAGAATTAAAAATAGAGATGCCCTATGATCCAGCCATCCCACTACTGGGAATCTATCCAACGCACCTGAAATCAACAATCCAAAGAGGCTTATGCACCCCTATGTTCATTGCAGCATTATTCACCATAGCCAAGAAGTGGAAGCAACCTAAGTGTCCCTCGACTGACGATTGGATTAAGAAAATGTGGTATATATATACAATGGAATACTACTCAGCCATAAAAAAAGACAAAATCGTCCCATTTGCAACAACATGGATGGGCCTGGAGCGTATTATGTTAAGTGAAATAAGCCAGAAAGAGAAAGACAAACACTGTATGATCTCACTCATATGTGGAATATAAACCAACACATGGACAGAGAAAACTGGACTGTGGTTACCTGGGAAGTGGGGGTGGGGGGTGGGCACAAGGGGTGAAGGGAGTCATATATGGGGTGATGGACAAACAAAAATGTACAACCCAAAATTTCACAATGTTAGAAACCATTAAATTATCAATAAAAAAAATATATATATATATATATATATCCACTAATAGTTTGTGTGTGTGAGTGTGTATATATATCCTGAGTTTTAAAGCAAGGGGGAGGAAATGGGTCAAAGTAGGTTTTCTTGATCCGTGATCTTGGGAAGAGCTGTCTACTTCGTGATGTCGGCTGCTTCTGGGGCCTGGGTTTTGACCTTCAAAATCCTTAGTTTAAGGTCACTTGTGGGGATTATCTCTCAGTTGTCTTGAGAGTGATGTTCTGGGTGATTTTGGTGTGGCTTGCATGGATCCAGGAAGATTTTTTTTTTATTTTGATGGCAGTGCAGGTCGTCAGTAAGGCTTCATAAGGTCCTTCCCAGCGAGGTGACAGTGCGTGTTTTCTTCTAAAGACCTTGATGTACACCCGGTCTCCTGGTCGAAAGGGATGGCAAGGCTTGTCAGAAGGTGGGGGCCACGCCTCTTTTACCTGTTGACGATATGCTTCAAGTATACTAGTTAATTTTTGTATATAACTAGTCATAGCATCAAATTGTTCACTTAAGTTCCCATAATAGTCATTTAATCCAGGAATTGAAGGTTTAGAGACGCCAGTAGGCATCAGACATCCAAAAACTATTTCAAATGAGTCAGTCCATGCTTTTTGTTTGGAGTATTTTGAATCTTCATAAGGGCCAAGGGCAGAGATTCTGGCCATTTAAGTCCAGTTTCTTGACAGACTTTTCCTAGAGTTCTTTTTATATCTAGATTTTTATGTTCCACTTGCCCTGATGACTGAGGGTGATATGGGGTATGAAATTTTAATGAATATCCCAGAGTTTTTGCAAGCAAGTGGTTTATCTATGCTGTAAGTTCCTTGGTCTGGTTCAATCTATAAAGGAATGCCAAAGCGAGGAATAACTTCAGTTATTAATTTCTTTACCACTGTTGTGGCATCTGCATGTCTGGTCGGATAGCATTCAGTCCATCTACTAAACATGCAGACAATAACCAAACAGTGAGAGTAACCTAAAGCTGAGGGCAAGTCCATAAAATCCATTTGGAGTGCCGCAAAAGGCAGCATGGGCCTGGGAGGACTTCCTGGATCACACCGATTTCTCCCAGAAACTTGGGAAGATTTGCAAGTTGTGCACTGGGAGGTGATTTGGTCAGAAATTTTATGGATGCCAGGGTAAAACCAATTGTCTTTTAGTTCTTTAGCTATCCCCCGTTTGCACATATGTCCCATTTGGTGGGAGATAAGTGCAAGCCAAAAAGTCAAAAGAAAAGGAGCTACTGGAAGTCCATTTGGTCCAATGTATAATCCATCTGATAATTGTGTGGCACCCTTTTGTATCCAATTGTCTTTTTCAGATTGTGGGGCATTTGCCTGATAGTTAATAACATCAGTCAGGGATAAAGGCAGGTTTAAAAATTGGGTGGAAAACGGATAAGGGGGTATATAGTGAGCTGCATGTTTAGCAGCTCTGTCAGCCCTGTCATTCCCTAAAGATATGACATCGGTCTCCTTAGTATGGGCTGAACAATGAACAATGGCAATTTTTGAAGGAAAGTGAATAGCTTGTAATAAGGCTGTAATTAAGTGTCCATTAGCAATAGGAGTTCTTGCAGAGGTTAAGAATCTACGGGATTTCCAAATTGTGCCAACAACATGGCAGACTCCAAAAGCCTATTTGGAGTCTGTGTAAATAGTGGCAGTTTTTTCTTTTGTTAATGTGCAGGCCCTAGTAAGAGCTATGAGTTCAGCAGCTTGGGCTGATCTTATGGTGGGCCAAGAATAAGCTTCAAGAGTTTCATGTGGGGAAACTATGGCATAACCAGTTATTATGGTTCCCCGGGAATTTCGTTTACAGGAGCCGTCACAAAACAGAAGTAAGTCTGGATTGTCTAAAGGGATGTCTGAGAGATCCTCTCATGGCTTTGAGACCATTTCTATAGTTGCAAGGCAATCATGTGGAATGGAGTGGGGCTCTCCATCATCAGGAAGGGGCAGTAAAGTAGCTGGATTTAAAGTGTTGCAACGATGTAAGATGATGGAAGGGTTAGTTAAAAGAGCCTGCTCATAGGTGGTCTGTCGCCGTGTAGAGACGTGTTGTGTCCTATGAACTTGCAAAATAGCTGACACAGAATGTGGGACATAGAGGTGAATGGGAGAGCCTAATGTAAGAGTACTGGCCTTATCAATCAGGGTGGCAGCTGCAGCCACCGCACGTAAGCATGGGGGCATGCCTGATGCCACAGGGTCTAGTTGGCATGAGAAATATGCTATAGGACGTATTTGAGAGGCAAAAGATTGCCCTAGAATGCCTGTAGCAATTTCATTATTTTCATGACAGTATAGATGAAAAGGCTTGTCAAAATTAGGTAAGCCAAGAGCTGGAGGCATGGACAAAGATATTTTTAAGGCCTCTAAGGAGTTTAATGCCTCTGAGGGCCAGGAAATAGGCTCTGGGGTGATATCTGTGAGAAGAGAATACAGAGGTTTAGCAAGGGCTGCAAAATTAGGAATCCATTGGCAGCAGTAACCAGCAGCTCCTAGAAATTTACGTAGCTGTTTCTTTGTTTTGGGGAGATGGATGGATAAAATTGACTCAAGGCGTTTGGGCGTTAGCTTTTGAATGCCTTGAGATATCTCATGCCCTAAGTAGGTAACAGTCATTTGCACCCACTGAAGTTTAAACCTGGAGGCTTTATGGCCTCGTTCAGCTAGGGCTTTCAGGAGAATGAGCGAATCTGTAAGAGCCCCCTGCTTAGTTGGATTACAGAGTAAAAGGTCATCAACATATTGAACAAGAGTGGAGCTTTGAGTAAAGACTACAGAATCCAAGTCAGCTTTAAGGACCTGGGAAAATATTGAGGGGGACTCACAATATCCCTGAGGTATTCGAGTCCATGTAAATTGTCTCCCTTTAAATGTAAATGTGAAAAGAAATTGTGAGTCAGGGTGTAATGGGATTGAAAAGAAAGCTGAGCAGAGGTCAACTACTGTAAAGCAGGCTGCATCAGCAGGTATTGAGGTCAGGATGACAGCTGGATTAGGGACCACAGGATGCCGAGGAATTACAAAAGAGTTTATGGCTCTGAGGTCTTGTACAAATCTATAGATTTGGTTCCCGTCTGAGTCAAATTTGCCTTCCTTTTTTACTGGCAAGATTGGAGTGTTACAGGGCAAGGAAGTAAAAGCTAGTACACCCTGTTGCAAAAGGGAGTCTATTATGGGTTGAATTCCTCGCTCGGCATCTCTGGAGAGCGGGTATTGGGCTACTGATGGAAATGGTTTATTTTTTTTCCAAGTAACGTGCACGGGCTCAGCACTAAGCAACAATCGTACCTCATTTGCATGTGTAGCCCAAAGACTGGTTGGGACATTCTTTAAAGACTCATCTTCCTCAGAAGGATTTAAATCAGGACAAGTTTCCATCATGGAAAGTAGGAGACTTGGGGCTTGGTCAGAAGGCAAGGAGATAAAAACACCTTTTTCATTACAATTTATAGTGGCATTGAATTTACATAACAAATCTCAGCCAAAGAGGTTTGCTGGTGAACAGTCAGAAACTAAAAAAGCATGATGAGTGTTAAGGGGGCCTAAATATATTGGAGTGGGCTTAGATATGGGCAGTGAAATAGGCTGTCTAGAGACTCAAACAGCTTGATAGAATCAGAGGTAACAGGTAGAGATAAATCCTTTGAACGGATAGTAGAGAATGTCGCACCAGTGTCAATTAAGAAATCCAGTTTTCGAACCTCTATTTTAAGTTTAACTGTAGGCTCAGGAGTGCGACTAAGGATCGGCTGACCCCATCATTTGAGGAAGAAATGCCCCTCAGGTAGAGAAAAATGAGCCTTTTGGTGGTGCTGGGGTCAAGCGGGAACATTTTTTAAACTGTCAGCGGAAGAGAGAGAATCTCCCTCTGCCCTTTTCCTTAAGGTTCTTCTGGCTGGCCAAATAATCAACAAGACAGGTTAGCAGGAGAAAATAATACCAAGTTTAATAACATGTATACATGGGAGAAAGCAGGGACACTGCGTTTCTCAACACAATAGCAGAAATTCTCGTCTTAAATATAATTTTCAGCCAATGACAAAGGAGGATTTTGGGGGTGGGGGGAGTCAGTTACAGGAGATTACCACTAAAGCACAGTAAACAAGAGTAAGGTTTATTATGTAGCTCAAGGCCTCACCTTCTACATTGATAAGTCACTTGAAATGAGCTCATCCCCCTCTCTTCTCCAAACAGAGAGGGAGATACCTTTACAAATGGAGATTTCCCTTGTAAATGTAAATGATTGTCTGGCAACTCTTCGCAGGGTCATCCAGAGAATGTGGCCAGAGAGACAGAACTTCTGATAAGAGGGGCTTGTTGGTGCCTTTCCTATTGTAACATTTACCCTACATTATCTTTACAGCCATCATGATAGATCTGTTCCAGGAAGGAGCCACCATGTCAAATTCTTTAGGAAGTTAGTGGGGGAAGTCAAATGTCCCTAGAAAAAACAACCAAGGTAAAGAGATAGATTTCAGGGTGGCCAAATCCCGATCTCCCACAAAACTTTCCCTTCTCTTAAGAGCGGCACACGCCCTTTTCCAATGCCTTGGTTTCTTGCAATACCTATAATTGTCTGAAGGCAAATAGGGAGACCTCTGAGTGGGCTTTAGTTTACTTTCAGGGTTGAATTTTTGCTTTTCAAAAGATTCAATTTGCAAAGCAAGAAGAGTTGTCTTTAATTATTTTTATTTTTTTTGCTTTCTTTCTGACAATTTTCAAAGAATTGTGTAGCAGCCTCCATTATTACACTTAATGGTTGCCCTGCCCAAACAACCACACTGTTTTGAATTTGTTTCTTTATATCAGGAAGAAAATTTCCAACTAAAGCAGAAATTAGGAGATTCTTATGCTCTGGAGCTTCTAGATTCAATGCAGTGTGCCTTTGGAAAGTCTGAGTAAACCGTTCAACAAAAGCTTTATGTTGTTCCCCCTCGTTCTGAGTGCATAATTCAATTTTTGACCGATTAACTTTAGGAGGAAACGCCTCTAGAATCGCTCCTATTAAACCTTGAATATCAGCCTGTAGCTGTGCCACTTCCTGGTCATCTGCAGGAGGGTCTGGGAGAGGGTCTGGCCATGTATTTCCTCTATGAGGGGGGTTTTTGCTAGGGGGTCGTCTGGCCTGTCTGATAACTACAGTGTAGTCATGGGATGGAAGAACGCCCCTTAGCAGCCAGTCAAGGTCTCGGTGGGTGGGGCTATGAATAGCCACTAATCTTTCTAATTCTTCTCTAAATTTAGTAGGGTCTTCTGGCAATGGAGGCAGGAGAGTTTCATAATTTAAAAGATCAGCTGCTGTCCAGGGGACATGAATTCTCTGCAGCGGAGGTCCAGGATACATCCTCAGTGGATACTGCATAGGAATGTCTGAAGCTGACAGACCCTGATTACAGAGCCCTGGAAAGTAGGAGGAGTTGTAAGACACAGCAAAACGAACCTTCTTGCCCTTCCTGGGTGTTTCTACTAAATTTATTTCTTGGTTTATAACATTTACACAAGTAACCTGTATGCCCCTTGCTTGGAGGTCAGGCCTAAGCGCCCCCTGTAAATCTTCAACAGTGAGAGAAGATAAAACAGGCAGCTGGATGAACTGCGGAGAAGTTGGAGTCCTGGGACCTAAGGGAACTGGCTGAGGAGGTGACTGAGGAGATAAGACTTGAAGGGGAGGATTTGGGCCAGGGACCCAGAAATCCAAAAGATATCTTTGGGAGTCAGGGACAGGGAGTTGGTGATATAAGGGAGTGTAGGAGCGAGGAGACAGGGAATTTTCAGTAAATTTGACTTTCAATCTTTGCTCTAACTCCAACTTTTGTTCTTTTATATTATAAAGATATTCCCTAAGGCTAGTCATAATACTATTCTGGGTTTTCTTTTCAATTTGATCTACCCATAAATACCAATAAGGCAGCTGCTTGGGATGAGTCAAATATCCATAGAAAGAAAAAGGGCTGGGTTTTCAAAGATGTAACAAGAATGATCAAGTCTCGATTCACACCTAGATATCCTGCTCCTGTTCTCCATGAATTGCAAAATTGAAGTTAATTATCTCGTTCATTTTGTCTAAATCTATTGGGTCACTTTGGCACTGAGCCCCTAAGCTGGTCCACAGCCTGCTTCAGCAGACACCAAACTCTCTCTCAAGTGCCTGCATTCGTGTGCTGAGTAGGTATTGTATTTATTTAGATCGTATTCAACAAAAGATCTTCACGGATTCACTCAAGTACTTAAGCATCTACTATGTGCCCAAAGGTCTTGAAATGTTGGGGGTCTGCAAGGAAGACAGATATGCCTAAACAGATAAATTACACTACTGAAATCATTTGAATGAAAGAGATGTGAATAAACTGCCGTGGGACTCCAGGCCAAGAACCCCCATGGGTTGACCTACAACTAAGAGATACAGCTCTGTCCTGGGGCTCTGAGGAGAAAAACAGCCACCATGGGGGGTGGACAGGCTCTGTACCATCTAAGGAAAGGAAAAGGAAGGGAGAGAAGATAAAGAGAAAACAAGAGAAACGGAAAGGTTTTCTTCTTCTGAGTGTTTCTGCCACCCACTTTTGGAGCACACTGCTTGCTGATGTCCTTTCCGGCCAGTCTTATCCTTCAGCCGGCTTCAGGAGACTTCACCAATTCGATTGTAAGGAGCTGGGCTCCTCCGTGCAGGCAATGCCAACTCCGGAGGGAGCCAGGAGGGGAGCCAAAGATTCACAGGACTCTGCAGCCCTTCTGCAGCTCACTGGTGTGGAGGGGCACCGAGGCTTCACCTTGGCCTCTGTCTCCAAGTTCACATAAAGGAGGGTCGGTTCCTTCCTCGCTAGATGAGCGTGGAGAGAAACCTCCTTCACAGAAGGGATTATGGAATAATTAAAGTCAGAGCCTTGAACAAGGCAAAGGGTTAGCACCATGAATCTGAAGTGACTGGACATGTGAATTAGTAACCAGTAGGACGAGGAGCTGAAGACAAAAAAAGAAAAAAGGCAAGAAACCAGTTCTCGATTTTCTAAGATGGAAATGCAAGTCTTTCTTCTTCCAAAAGAAAAAAGTCATTGAACCCTTTCCTTGAAAATAAAACTGAAAGGGGCCACATGTTGCAAAGAAGGGTTTTAACCGTGATGTCACTACACAATCATGTGTAGCCATCAGTTGTTAAGTGCACTGCAAATAGTTCACACCTTAACAATTATGTTACCAAAGTTCGCAGTTGAGAAATATAGACACACACACATATACATATATATACATGTAAGAAAAGAGTAGAGTGTGTGCCAATTGCTCACTGTACTATTGACAATATCACTCTTACAACTGAAAGCATGACTAGGAGAGAGAAGGTGGTGTGACCCTAGATTGCTAGAGTCACAGCAAGAAAAGTTAAGAAAGTGCCATCAGGTCATTTGGACAAAAGAATGCTATATGGCTGTTGGGTTTATAAGAGATCCATTGGAGAAAAACAAGTCACTACATTAAATTATTTTCTACTTACCTGCATCACCCTCTCCAAGAACACATATTCTAAAATGAGACAAGTTATTACATTAAAAATGACCGGCTCTGGCATTTGGAAAACTACACCAAATAATGAAGTAAAAACTGGGTTACAAACATCCTGGTATCAACTCCAACTACCGTCTTTTACCAAACTAAAACTCTAATGATCACTAATTCACTTGCAATCTAGTGCTCCTCCCATATACAAAATCAACAACTTCCAATGTGTCATAACTTTTTTAAAATTTCCCTAACATTTTAGAGGATAATGTAAATATGTCTCCTGGAAAAGTTGAGAAAGATGGAGACACTAGGAAAGGAAAAGACGAAAATACTCCCCTAATCAATGATGTAAAACACAAGGCATGAACAACTGTTAAAAGAATTCTCTATGACATTGATCAAGTCTACTATCTCTACGCCTGGCTCTTTCCTATCAGTCATTTGATACATAAACAAATAGAATAGTGTATTTCATGGGATCAATTCTTTTAGTGGCGTGCTTTCCCTTTGACCACTACATATGCTTTTATGTGTTTGCTTTATTTTCAGGCGGCGTCACATCAGAACACCCTCATCTCGGCAGATCTTTGCCTTAAGGAACCCTACCTCGGCCCTTGATCAACTGTACTCTGTGTTATGGTCAACTCAGAGCCCTACATGGATCAGTGTTTCCTACCGCCTCTCTCCCGTGCGTTGCTCATGTCAGGGAGTATAGTCCACCGAGTGAACAGTAAGCAGTCTTCCCAAAGCATCAGATATGAAAAGGAGGAGACGCGGGGTTGGGTGTGGGACCCCATTCCGTGCCTCAGTGCAGACAAGCTAGAGGTCAATGCATCCCTCCAGAGACTGGGAGAAAAACAGGAGGTTATGAGCACGAGGTTCCCTCTGCAGGCCTTGAAGCAGGGACCTGGAATCAAACTGCTGACACCGTGGATCGTGGTTGGTTTGACAGGGAACTCACGAGGAAGATAAGGACGTGAAAAAATGAAAATCATAAGAACAGCAGCGAACACTTCTACTGAGCCAAGGACTGCACCCTGAATGTAAACTCTGTGCTGGAACATATCTTAACTCACATGACCCTGAAAGCATCCCGACGTAGTCAATGTTGTTCTTTGCACCATTTGCTAGATGAAGAGACTGGGTACAGTGGCTAGAAAACTCAGCCAGTTTACAAAGCGGATAAATGGCCGAGCCCAAGCTCAGTGCTCCTCTGTGATGCTCTTGGACTACAACTCCAAGTGAAGTCTCTAACGACTATCTCCGCTCGCACTGCCAACACCATCGTCCTCCGTGGAGTGGATGGAGGCAGGCGTGGGCAGGGCAGGGAGCCGGGTGTGGCAGGCCGCCAGATCTAAGGTCTGGCACACAGGTTGCCAGGTGGCTCCCTCCTCTGAGGGGGCCCAGCACACGCCCCAGGGGACTTGGCGGCAGGCCCCAGGGCCCTTTCCCCCGGATCTTGTCCACTTGAAAGGGGCCTGGCCCAGGTGGCCGGTTGGGCTGGTTGGCCAGCCTCCTTTGGACAAAGCAGGCGAGCCCAGCCAGCCTTCCAGTCGCCCCCGGCGTGGCACCAGCGCCCTCAGGCCGAGGGCCTCACGCGTGCCCTCCAACGCGGATTTCTCCTCAGAGCCGTGGCCTGGGCACTAGGAAGGCCAGGCCCTCCCGACTCCAGAGATGATGCTGGGACCCGTCGCCGGAAGGGCCTGCCCGTGTGGCAGCGGCTCCCCAAGCCGGCGGCCTGCTGGGGCCTCACTCACTGCTTGGCCATAAGCCTGTCTCGGCCCTTCGGATTCCACAGAGCCTTTCCTCCACCTGGCTGGAGTCGACAAGTGCGGGCGTGGGGTGAGGCCGTGGTTTTGCCTTTCCAGGAAGAAATGAGGCCCGGGCAAAAGCAGCTGGCCGAGGCAGAGCCTTGACCTGGCACCCCAGTCGGCCTTTGGCCACCAGGTCCAGACCACCGCTTCCAAAGAAGGGAAGCGGCCGGCCAGCTGATTGCAAGTGGGGGATGGGAGGGAGACAACAGCTGAAGCCAAGTCCAGCAGGGCGTTGGCGTTCCTTCTTCAGCTGGGACTGGCCTGGCCTGGCGGGCGGGCGGGGCCTTCACTGAGGACCCCCGAGGCCCGCCCTAGGCCCCGGCGGTGGCGGGTGGCGCATGCGCCCTTGGCCTCAGGGGTTGAACCCAAGCCCACAGGGCACTCAAAGCAGCCGGAGAAAGAAGGGGCCAGGGGAGAGGAAGGCAGGTAGGCGAGGCGGGCAGGGCTCGCCCACCTCTTCTCCTCAGGTCCCCGAGAGAGAAAGAGAGAGAGAGAGAGAGAGAGAGTGAGAGACAGACAGACAGACAGGCAGGGAAAGAGTGAGAGATCCCTGACCTCTGAGTATCTGCATCCACCACTGCTGCCAACTCACAGGCCATCCCACTTCCCCCCCTCCATCCCCATCCCCAGGCGCGGCCCCCCGGGGCCAGCCACACCACGGAGAGGCCCCTTCATGGTCACCTCCGTGCTGTCCCTTCCGGGCCTGACCCCACTGCAGGGGAACCGGTTCAGACAATCCAATCGTCTACATGTCCCTCTCCATGACAATTGTCTTCTCCAGTCTCACATGCCCAAACCGCACCCCCAACATCCTCCTTTGTCTGCAGCTGGAGATAGGAGGAGAATCTCTGCCATTGTGTTGAGAGACTCAGTTTCGCGGGTTTCTCCCCTGTACACGTGTTCTGAAGCTGGGTATTATTTTCTCCAGCGAACCTGTCTTGTGAAGGATTTGGCCAGCCATAAGAAGCTTCAGGGAAGAGGCGGAGGGGCTTCTCTCTCCGCCCCCGACAGCCCTGAGCTGGGTCAGTGCCTCAGACCTGGCCAGGGGCAGCCCATCCCCCGGCGCCCTCTCCCGGGGCATCCCAGGAAAGCTTCACAGCCAGCCCCACCCCACTCGCCACTGCCAGGACCATCGGCCTCCCTCGGGAGGACGGGGCAGGACAGGGAACCGGGTGTGGGAGGCCGCCAGATCTCAGCTCTGGCACACAGGCTGCCAGGCTGCCTGGTCCTCTGAGGGGGCCCAGCACACGCCCCAGGAAACTTGGCGGCAGGCCCCGGGGCTCTCTCCTCTGGAACTCGTCCACTTGAAAGGGGCCTGGCCCAGGTGGCTGGTTCGACCGGTTGGAAAGAAATCTTTTTCTTCTCTGAGAGACTGTTGCTTGTCATCTCCTGGACATGAGATGACAGACAATTGTTCCCATTTCCCTTTCTACTTGAAACCTGATGGATACATTGCCCACTGCCTTTAGAGACTGCAGGTCTTTCTGAAACTCTTTTCAGTGCGCTGGCTCACTTCAGCATCATTTCATTGTTCCATCCGAAATTCCTTTCAGTTGGATCTATTTTCCTTTCTAATCCTTTTGTATACCTAGATATTTAAAAGCTGCTCAAATCTGTAGTGGAGAAAAGTTGGGTTACAACTCTTTCAGACAGCATGTAAACCCACATTTTAGGGTTTCTACACAAAACGTCTCTGCCATGTTTCTAGCAGCTCTCCTTCCATATATTTTCCTCCAGGACTTCCTGTGACAAAATTGCCTTTCTAAAAGCCAGTCCTCCGTTCACTCTCTTGGCCAGTCACGTTTCCATAGAAAGAAAAAGGACTGGATTTTCCAAAGATGCAACAAGAATGATCAAGTCCCGATTCACACCTAGATATCCTGCTCCTGTTCTCCATGAATTGCAAAATTGAAGTTAATTATCTCGTTCATTTTGTCTAAATCTATTGGGTCACTTTGGCACTGAGCCCCTAAGCTGGTCCACAGCCTGCTTCAGCAGACACCAAACTCTCTCTCAAGTGCCTGCATTCGTGTGCTGAGTAGGTATTGTATTTATTTAGATCGTATTCAACAAAAGATCTTCACGGATTCACTCAAGTACTTAAGCATCTACTATGTGCCCAAAGGTCTTGAAATGTTGGGGGTCTGCAAGGAAGACAGATATGCCTAAACAGATAAATTACACTACTGAAATCATTTGAATGAAAGAGATGTGAATAAACTGCCGTGGGACTCCAGGCAAAGAACCCCCATGGGTTGACCTACAACTAAGAGATACAGCTCTGTCCTGGGGCTCTGAGGAGAAAAACAGCCACCATGGGGGGTGGACAGGCTCTGTACCATCTAAGGAAAGGAAAAGGAAGGGAGAGAAGATAAAGAGAAAACAAGAGAAACGGAAAGGTTTTCTTCTTCTGAGTGTTTCTGCCACCCACTTTTGGAGCACACTGCTTGCTGATGTCCTTTCCGGCCAGTCTTATCCTTCAGCCGGCTTCAGGAGACTTCACCAATTCGATTGTAAGGAGCTGGGCTCCTCCGTGCAGGCAATGCCAACTCCGGAGGGAGCCAGGAGGGGAGCCAAAGATTCACAGGACTCTGCAGCCCTTCTGCAGCTCACTGGTGTGGAGGGGCACCGAGGCTTCACCTTGGCCTCTGTCTCCAAGTTCACATAAAGGAGGGTCGGTTCCTTCCTCGCTAGATGAGCGTGGAGAGAAACCTCCTTCACAGAAGGGATTATGGAATAATTAAAGTCAGAGCCTTGAACAAGGCAAAGGGTTAGCACCATGAATCTGAAGTGACTGGACATGTGAATTAGTAACCAGTAGGACGAGGAGCTGAAGACAAAAAAAGAAAAAAGGCAAGAAACCAGTTCTCGATTTTCTAAGATGGAAATGCAAGTCTTTCTTCTTCCAAAAGAAAAAAGTCATTGAACCCTTTCCTTGAAAATAAAACTGAAAGGGGCCACATGTTGCAAAGAAGGGTTTTAACCGTGATGTCACTACACAATCATGTGTAGCCATCAGTTGTTAAGTGCACTGCAAATAGTTCACACCTTAACAATTATGTTACCAAAGTTCGCAGTTGAGAAATATAGACACACACACATATACATATATATACATGTAAGAAAAGAGTAGAGTGTGTGCCAATTGCTCACTGTACTATTGACAATATCACTCTTACAACTGAAAGCATGACTAGGAGAGAGAAGGTGGTGTGACCCTAGATTGCTAGAGTCACAGCAAGAAAAGTTAAGAAAGTGCCATCAGGTCATTTGGACAAAAGAATGCTATATGGCTGTTGGGTTTATAAGAGATCCATTGGAGAAAAACAAGTCACTACATTAAATTATTTTCTACTTACCTGCATCACCCTCTCCAAGAACACATATTCTAAAATGAGACAAGTTATTACATTAAAAATGACCGGCTCTGGCATTTGGAAAACTACACCAAATAATGAAGTAAAAACTGGGTTACAAACATCCTGGTATCAACTCCAACTACCGTCTTTTACCAAACTAAAACTCTAATGATCACTAATTCACTTGCAATCTAGTGCTCCTCCCATATACAAAATCAACAACTTCCAATGTGTCATAACTTTTTTAAAATTTCCCTAACATTTTAGAGGATAATGTAAATATGTCTCCTGGAAAAGTTGAGAAAGATGGAGACACTAGGAAAGGAAAAGACGAAAATACTCCCCTAATCAATGATGTAAAACACAAGGCATGAACAACTGTTAAAAGAATTCTCTATGACATTGATCAAGTCTACTATCTCTACGCCTGGCTCTTTCCTATCAGTCATTTGATACATAAACAAATAGAATAGTGTATTTCATGGGATCAATTCTTTTAGTGGCGTGCTTTCCCTTTGACCACTACATATGCTTTTATGTGTTTGCTTTATTTTCAGGCGGCGTCACATCAGAACACCCTCATCTCGGCAGATCTTTGCCTTAAGGAACCCTACCTCGGCCCTTGATCAACTGTACTCTGTGTTATGGTCAACTCAGAGCCCTACATGGATCAGTGTTTCCTACCGCCTCTCTCCCGTGCGTTGCTCATGTCAGGGAGTATAGTCCACCGAGTGAACAGTAAGCAGTCTTCCCAAAGCATCAGATATGAAAAGGAGGAGACGCGGGGTTGGGTGTGGGACCCCATTCCGTGCCTCAGTGCAGACAAGCTAGAGGTCAATGCATCCCTCCAGAGACTGGGAGAAAAACAGGAGGTTATGAGCACGAGGTTCCCTCTGCAGGCCTTGAAGCAGGGACCTGGAATCAAACTGCTGACACCGTGGATCGTGGTTGGTTTGACAGGGAACTCACGAGGAAGATAAGGACGTGAAATAATGAAAATCATAAGAACAGCAGCGAACACTTCTACTGAGCCAAGGACTGCACCCTGAATGTAAACTCTGTGCTGGAACATATCTTAACTCACATGACCCTGAAAGCATCCCGACGTAGTCAATGTTGTTCTTTGCACCCTTTGCTAGATGAAGAGACTGGGTACAGTGGCTAGAAAACTCAGCCAGGTTACAAAGCGGATAAATGGCCGAGCCCAAGCTCAGTGCTCCTCTGTGATGCTCTTGGACTACAACTCCAAGTGAAGTCTCTAACGACTATCTCCGCTCGCACTGCCAACACCATCGTCCTCCGTGGAGTGGATGGAGGCAGGCGTGGGCAGGGCAGGGAGCCGGGTGTGGCAGGCCGCCAGATCTAAGGTCTGGCACACAGGTTGCCAGGTGGCTCCCTCCTCTGTGGGGGCCCAGCACACGCCCCAGGGGACTTGGCGGCAGGCCCCAGGGCCCTTTCCCCCGGATCTTGTCCACTTGAAAGGGGCCTGGCCCAGGTGGCCGGTTGGGCTGGTTGGCCAGCCTCCTTTGGACAAAGCAGGCGAGCCCAGCCAGCCTTCCAGTCGCCCCCGGCGTGGCACCAGCGCCCTCAGGCCGAGGGCCTCACGCGTGCCCTCCAACGCGGATTTCTCCTCAGAGCCGTGGCCTGGGCACTAGGAAGGCCAGGCCCTCCCGACTCCAGAGATGATGCTGGGACCCGTCGCCGGAAGGGCCTGCCCGTGTGGCAGCGGCTCCCCAAGCCGGCGGCCTGCTGGGGCCTCACTCACTGCTTGGCCATAAGCCTGTCTCGGCCCTTCGGATTCCACAGAGCCTTTCCTCCACCTGGCTGGAGTCGACAAGTGCGGGCGTGGGGTGAGGCCGTGGTTTTGCCTTTCCAGGAAGAAATGAGGCCCGGGCAAAAGCAGCTGGCCGAGGCAGAGCCTTGACCTGGCACCCCAGTCGGCCTTTGGCCACCAGGTCCAGACCACCGCTTCCAAAGAAGGGAAGCGGCCGGCCAGCTGATTGCAAGTGGGGGATGGGAGGGAGACAACAGCTGAAGCCAAGTCCAGCAGGGCGTTGGCGTTCCTTCTTCAGCTGGGACTGGCCTGGCCTGGCGGGCGGGCGGGGCCTTCACTGAGGACCCCCGAGGCCCGCCCTAGGCCCCGGCGGTGGCGGGTGGCGCATGCGCCCTTGGCCTCAGGGGTTGAACCCAAGCCCACAGGGCACTCAAAGCAGCCGGAGAAAGAAGGGGCCAGGGGAGAGGAAGGCAGGTAGGCGAGGCGGGCAGGGCTCGCCCACCTCTTCTCCTCAGGTCCCCGAGAGAGAAAGAGAGAGAGAGAGAGAGAGAGAGTGAGAGACAGACAGACAGACAGGCAGGGAAAGAGTGAGAGATCCCTGACCTCTGAGTATCTGCATCCACCACTGCTGCCAACTCACAGGCCATCCCACTTCCCCCCCTCCATCCCCATCCCCAGGCGCGGCCACCCGGGGCCAGCCACACCACGGAGAGGCCCCTTCATGGTCACCTCCGTGCTGTCCCTTCCGGGCCTGACCCCACTGCAGGGGAACCGGTTCAGACAATCCAATCGTCTACATGTCCCTCTCCATGACAATTGTCTTCTCCAGTCTCACATGCCCAAACCGCACCCCCAACATCCTCCTTTGTCTGCAGCTGGAGATAGGAGGAGAATCTCTGCCATTGTGTTGAGAGACTCAGTTTCGCGGGTTTCTCCCCTGTACACGTGTTCTGAAGCTGGGTATTATTTTCTCCAGCGAACCTGTCTTGTGAAGGATTTGGCCAGCCATAAGAAGCTTCAGGGAAGAGGCGGAGGGGCTTCTCTCTCCGCCCCCGACAGCCCTGAGCTGGGTCAGTGCCTCAGACCTGGCCAGGGGCAGCCCATCCCCCGGCGCCCTCTCCCGGGGCATCCCAGGAAAGCTTCACAGCCAGCCCCACCCCACTCGCCACTGCCAGGACCATCGGCCTCCCTCGGGAGGACGGGGCAGGACAGGGAACCGGGTGTGGGAGGCCGCCAGATCTCAGCTCTGGCACACAGGCTGCCAGGCTGCCTGGTCCTCTGAGGGGGCCCAGCACACGCCCCAGGAAACTTGGCGGCAGGCCCCGGGGCTCTCTCCTCTGGAACTCGTCCACTTGAAAGGGGCCTGGCCCAGGTGGCTGGTTCGACCGGTTGGAAAGAAATCTTTTTCTTCTCTGAGAGACTGTTGCTTGTCATCTCCTGGACATGAGATGACAGACAATTGTTCCCATTTCCCTTTCTACTTGAAACCTGATGGATACATTGCCCACTGCCTTTAGAGACTGCAGGTCTTTCTGAAACTCTTTTCAGTGCGCTGGCTCACTTCAGCATCATTTCATTGTTCCATCCGAAATTCCTTTCAGTTGGATCTATTTTCCTTTCTAATCCTTTTGTATACCTAGATATTTAAAAGCTGCTCAAATCTGTAGTGGAGAAAAGTTGGGTTACAACTCTTTCAGACAGCATGTAAACCCACATTTTAGGGTTTCTACACAAAACGTCTCTGCCATGTTTCTAGCAGCTCTCCTTCCATATATTTTCCTCCAGGACTTCCTGTGACAAAATTGCCTTTCTAAAAGCCAGTCCTCCGTTCACTCTCTTGGCCAGTCACGTTTCCATAGAAAGAAAAAGGACTGGATTTTCCAAAGATGCAACAAGAATGATCAAGTCCCGATTCACACCTAGATATCCTGCTCCTGTTCTCCATGAATTGCAAAATTGAAGTTAATTATCTCGTTCATTTTGTCTAAATCTATTGGGTCACTTTGGCACTGAGCCCCTAAGCTGGTCCACAGCCTGCTTCAGCAGACACCAAACTCTCTCTCAAGTGCCTGCATTCGTGTGCTGAGTAGGTATTGTATTTATTTAGATCGTATTCAACAAAAGATCTTCACGGATTCACTCAAGTACTTAAGCATCTACTATGTGCCCAAAGGTCTTGAAATGTTGGGGGTCTGCAAGGAAGACAGATATGCCTAAACAGATAAATTACACTACTGAAATCATTTGAATGAAAGAGATGTGAATAAACTGCCGTGGGACTCCAGGCAAAGAACCCCCATGGGTTGACCTACAACTAAGAGATACAGCTCTGTCCTGGGGCTCTGAGGAGAAAAACAGCCACCATGGGGGGTGGACAGGCTCTGTACCATCTAAGGAAAGGAAAAGGAAGGGAGAGAAGATAAAGAGAAAACAAGAGAAACGGAAAGGTTTTCTTCTTCTGAGTGTTTCTGCCACCCACTTTTGGAGCACACTGCTTGCTGATGTCCTTTCCGGCCAGTCTTATCCTTCAGCCGGCTTCAGGAGACTTCACCAATTCGATTGTAAGGAGCTGGGCTCCTCCGTGCAGGCAATGCCAACTCCGGAGGGAGCCAGGAGGGGAGCCAAAGATTCACAGGACTCTGCAGCCCTTCTGCAGCTCACTGGTGTGGAGGGGCACCGAGGCTTCACCTTGGCCTCTGTCTCCAAGTTCACATAAAGGAGGGTCGGTTCCTTCCTCGCTAGATGAGCGTGGAGAGAAACCTCCTTCACAGAAGGGATTATGGAATAATTAAAGTCAGAGCCTTGAACAAGGCAAAGGGTTAGCACCATGAATCTGAAGTGACTGGACATGTGAATTAGTAACCAGTAGGACGAGGAGCTGAAGACAAAAAAAGAAAAAAGGCAAGAAACCAGTTCTCGATTTTCTAAGATGGAAATGCAAGTCTTTCTTCTTCCAAAAGAAAAAAGTCATTGAACCCTTTCCTTGAAAATAAAACTGAAAGGGGCCACATGTTGCAAAGAAGGGTTTTAACCGTGATGTCACTACACAATCATGTGTAGCCATCAGTTGTTAAGTGCACTGCAAGTAGTTCACACCTTAACAATTATGTTACCAAAGTTCGCAGTTGAGAAATATAGACACACACACATATACATATATATACATGTAAGAAAAGAGTAGAGTGTGTGCCAATTGCTCACTGTACTATTGACAATATCACTCTTACAACTGAAAGCATGACTAGGAGAGAGAAGGTGGTGTGACCCTAGATTGCTAGAGTCACAGCAAGAAAAGTTAAGAAAGTGCCATCAGGTCATTTGGACAAAAGAATGCTATATGGCTGTTGGGTTTATAAGAGATCCATTGGAGAAAAACAAGTCACTACATTAAATTATTTTCTACTTACCTGCATCACCCTCTCCAAGAACACATATTCTAAAATGAGACAAGTTATTACATTAAAAATGACCGGCTCTGGCATTTGGAAAACTACACCAAATAATGAAGTAAAAACTGGGTTACAAACATCCTGGTATCAACTCCAACTACCGTCTTTTACCAAACTAAAACTCTAATGATCACTAATTCACTTGCAATCTAGTGCTCCTCCCATATACAAAATCAACAACTTCCAATGTGTCATAACTTTTTTAAAATTTCCCTAACATTTTAGAGGATAATGTAAATATGTCTCCTGGAAAAGGTGAGAAAGATGGAGACACTAGGAAAGGAAAAGACGAAAATACTCCCCTAATCAATGATGTAAAACACAAGGCATGAACAACTGTTAAAAGAATTCTCTATGACATTGATCAAGTCTACTATCTCTACGCCTGGCTCTTTCCTATCAGTCATTTGATACATAAACAAATAGAATAGTGTATTTCATGGGATCAATTCTTTTAGTGGCGTGCTTTCCCTTTGACCACTACATATGCTTTTATGTGTTTGCTTTATTTTCAGGCGGCGTCACATCAGAACACCCTCATCTCGGCAGATCTTTGCCTTAAGGAACCCTACCTCGGCCCTTGATCAACTGTACTCTGTGTTATGGTCAACTCAGAGCCCTACATGGATCAGTGTTTCCTACCGCCTCTCTCCCGTGCGTTGCTCATGTCAGGGAGTATAGTCCACCGAGTGAACAGTAAGCAGTCTTCCCAAAGCATCAGATATGAAAAGGAGGAGACGCGGGGTTGGGTGTGGGACCCCATTCCGTGCCTCAGTGCAGACAAGCTAGAGGTCAATGCATCCCTCCAGAGACTGGGAGAAAAACAGGAGGTTATGAGCACGAGGTTCCCTCTGCAGGCCTTGAAGCAGGGACCTGGAATCAAACTGCTGACACCGCGGATCGTGGTTGGTTTGACAGGGAACTCACGAGGAAGATAAGGACGTGAAATAATGAAAATCATAAGAACAGCAGCGAACACTTCTACTGAGCCAAGGACTGCACCCTGAATGTAAACTCTGTGCTGGAACATATCTTAACTCACATGACCCTGAAAGCATCCCGACGTAGTCAATGTTGTTCTTTGCACCATTTGCTAGATGAAGAGACTGGGTACAGTGGCTAGAAAACTCAGCCAGGTTACAAAGCGGATAAATGGCCGAGCCCAAGCTCAGTGCTCCTCTGTGATGCTCTTGGACTACAACTCCAAGTGAAGTCTCTAACGACTATCTCCGCTCGCACTACCAACACCATCGTCCTCCGTGGAGTGGATGGAGGCAGGCGTGGGCAGGGCAGGGAGCCGGGTGTGGCAGGCCGCCAGATCTAAGGTCTGGCACACAGGTTGCCAGGTGGCTCCCTCCTCTGAGGGGGCCCAGCACACGCCCCAGGGGACTTGGCGGCAGGCCCCAGGGCCCTTTCCCCCGGATCTTGTCCACTTGAAAGGGGCCTGGCCCAGGTGGCCGGTTGGGCTGGTTGGCCAGCCTCCTTTGGACAAAGCAGGCGAGCCCAGCCAGCCTTCCAGTCGCCCCCGGCGTGGCACCAGCGCCCTCAGGCCGAGGGCCTCACGCGTGCCCTCCAACGCGGATTTCTCCTCAGAGCCGTGGCCTGGGCACTAGGAAGGCCAGGCCCTCCCGACTCCAGAGATGATGCTGGGACCCGTCGCCGGAAGGGCCTGCCCGTGTGGCAGCGGCTCCCCAAGCCGGCGGCCTGCTGGGGCCTCACTCACTGCTTGGCCATAAGCCTGTCTCGGCCCTTCGGATTCCACAGAGCCTTTCCTCCACCTGGCTGGAGTCGACAAGTGCGGGCGTGGGGTGAGGCCGTGGTTTTGCCTTTCCAGGAAGAAATGAGGCCCGGGCAAAAGCAGCTGGCCGAGGCAGAGCCTTGACCTGGCACCCCAGTCGGCCTTTGGCCACCAGGTCCAGACCACCGCTTCCAAAGAAGGGAAGCGGCCGGCCAGCTGATTGCAAGTGGGGGATGGGAGGGAGACAACAGCTGAAGCCAAGTCCAGCAGGGCGTTGGCGTTCCTTCTTCAGCTGGGACTGGCCTGGCCTGGCGGGCGGGCGGGGCCTTCACTGAGGACCCCCGAGGCCCGCCCTAGGCCCCGGCGGTGGCGGGTGGCGCATGCGCCCTTGGCCTCAGGGGTTGAACCCAAGCCCACAGGGCACTCAAAGCAGCCGGAGAAAGAAGGGGCCAGGGGAGAGGAAGGCAGGTAGGCGAGGCGGGCAGGGCTCGCCCACCTCTTCTCCTCAGGTCCCCGAGAGAGAAAGAGAGAGAGAGAGAGAGAGTGAGAGACAGACAGACAGACAGGCAGGGAAAGAGTGAGAGATCCCTGACCTCTGAGTATCTGCATCCACCACTGCTGCCAACTCACAGGCCATCCCACTTCCCCCCCTCCATCCCCATCCCCAGGCGCGGCCCCCCGGGGCCAGCCACACCACGGAGAGGCCCCTTCATGGTCACCTCCGTGCTGTCCCTTCCGGGCCTGACCCCACTGCAGGGGAACCGGTTCAGACAATCCAATCGTCTACATGTCCCTCTCCATGACAATTGTCTTCTCCAGTCTCACATGCCCAAACCGCACCCCCAACATCCTCCTTTGTCTGCAGCTGGAGATAGGAGGAGAATCTCTGCCATTGTGTTGAGAGACTCAGTTTCGCGGGTTTCTCCCCTGTACACGTGTTCTGAAGCTGGGTATTATTTTCTCCAGCGAACCTGTCTTGTGAAGGATTTGGCCAGCCATAAGAAGCTTCAGGGAAGAGGCGGAGGGGCTTCTCTCTCCGCCCCCGACAGCCCTGAGCTGGGTCAGTGCCTCAGACCTGGCCAGGGGCAGCCCATCCCCCGGCGCCCTCTCCCGGGGCATCCCAGGAAAGCTTCACAGCCAGCCCCACCCCACTCGCCACTGCCAGGACCATCGGCCTCCCTCGGGAGGACGGGGCAGGACAGGGAACCGGGTGTGGGAGGCCGCCAGATCTCAGCTCTGGCACACAGGCTGCCTGGCTGCCTGGTCCTCTGAGGGGGCCCAGCACACGCCCCAGGAAACTTGGCGGCAGGCCCCGGGGCTCTCTCCTCTGGAACTCGTCCACTTGAAAGGGGCCTGGCCCAGGTGGCTGGTTCGACCGGTTGGAAAGAAATCTTTTTCTTCTCTGAGAGACTGTTGCTTGTCATCTCCTGGACATGAGATGACAGACAATTGTTCCCATTTCCCTTTCTACTTGAAACCTGATGGATACATTGCCCACTGCCTTTAGAGACTGCAGGTCTTTCTGAAACTCTTTTCAGTGCGCTGGCTCACTTCAGCATCATTTCATTGTTCCATCCGAAATTCCTTTCAGTTGGATCTATTTTCCTTTCTAATCCTTTTGTATACCTAGATATTTAAAAGCTGCTCAAATCTGTAGTGGAGAAAAGTTGGGTTACAACTCTTTCAGACAGCATGTAAACCCACATTTTAGGGTTTCTACACAAAACGTCTCTGCCATGTTTCTAGCAGCTCTCCTTCCATATATTTTCCTCCAGGACTTCCTGTGACAAAATTGCCTTTCTAAAAGCCAGTCCTCCGTTCACTCTCTTGGCCAGTCACGTTTCCATAGAAAGAAAAAGGACTGGATTTTCCAAAGATGCAACAAGAATGATCAAGTCCCGATTCACACCTAGATATCCTGCTCCTGTTCTCCATGAATTGCAAAATTGAAGTTAATTATCTCGTTCATTTTGTCTAAATCTATTGGGTCACTTTGGCACTGAGCCCCTAAGCTGGTCCACAGCCTGCTTCAGCAGACACCAAACTCTCTCTCAAGTGCCTGCATTCGTGTGCTGAGTAGGTATTGTATTTATTTAGATCGTATTCAACAAAAGATCTTCACGGATTCACTCAAGTACTTAAGCATCTACTATGTGCCCAAAGGTCTTGAAATGTTGGGGGTCTGCAAGGAAGACAGATATGCCTAAACAGATAAATTACACTACTGAAATCATTTGAATGAAAGAGATGTGAATAAACTGCCGTGGGACTCCAGGCAAAGAACCCCCATGGGTTGACCTACAACTAAGAGATACAGCTCTGTCCTGGGGCTCTGAGGAGAAAAACAGCCACCATGGGGGGTGGACAGGCTCTGTACCATCTAAGGAAAGGAAAAGGAAGGGAGAGAAGATAAAGAGAAAACAAGAGAAACGGAAAGGTTTTCTTCTTCTGAGTGTTTCTGCCACCCACTTTTGGAGCACACTGCTTGCTGATGTCCTTTCCGGCCAGTCTTATCCTTCAGCCGGCTTCAGGAGACTTCACCAATTCGATTGTAAGGAGCTGGGCTCCTCCGTGCAGGCAATGCCAACTCCGGAGGGAGCCAGGAGGGGAGCCAAAGATTCACAGGACTCTGCAGCCCTTCTGCAGCTCACTGGTGTGGAGGGGCACCGAGGCTTCACCTTGGCCTCTGTCTCCAAGTTCACATAAAGGAGGGTCGGTTCCTTCCTCGCTAGATGAGCGTGGAGAGAAACCTCCTTCACAGAAGGGATTATGGAATAATTAAAGTCAGAGCCTTGAACAAGGCAAAGGGTTAGCACCATGAATCTGAAGTGACTGGACATGTGAATTAGTAACCAGTAGGACGAGGAGCTGAAGACAAAAAAAGAAAAAAGGCAAGAAACCAGTTCTCGATTTTCTAAGATGGAAATGCAAGTCTTTCTTCTTCCAAAAGAAAAAAGTCATTGAACCCTTTCCTTGAAAATAAAACTGAAAGGGGCCACATGTTGCAAAGAAGGGTTTTAACCGTGATGTCACTACACAATCATGTGTAGCCATCAGTTGTTAAGTGCACTGCAAATAGTTCACACCTTAACAATTATGTTACCAAAGTTCGCAGTTGAGAAATATAGACACACACACATATACATATATATACATGTAAGAAAAGAGTAGAGTGTGTGCCAATTGCTCACTGTACTATTGACAATATCACTCTTACAACTGAAAGCATGACTAGGAGAGAGAAGGTGGTGTGACCCTAGATTGCTAGAGTCACAGCAAGAAAAGTTAAGAAAGTGCCATCAGGTCATTTGGACAAAAGAATGCTATATGGCTGTTGGGTTTATAAGAGATCCATTGGAGAAAAACAAGTCACTACATTAAATTATTTTCTACTTACCTGCATCACCCTCTCCAAGAACACATATTCTAAAATGAGACAAGTTATTACATTAAAAATGACCGGCTCTGGCATTTGGAAAACTACACCAAATAATGAAGTAAAAACTGGGTTACAAACATCCTGGTATCAACTCCAACTACCGTCTTTTACCAAACTAAAACTCTAATGATCACTAATTCACTTGCAATCTAGTGCTCCTCCCATATACAAAATCAACAACTTCCAATGTGTCATAACTTTTTTAAAATTTCCCTAACATTTTAGAGGATAATGTAAATATGTCTCCTGGAAAAGTTGAGAAAGATGGAGACACTAGGAAAGGAAAAGACGAAAATACTCCCCTAATCAATGATGTAAAACACAAGGCATGAACAACTGTTAAAAGAATTCTCTATGACATTGATCAAGTCTACTATCTCTACGCCTGGCTCTTTCCTATCAGTCATTTGATACATAAACAAATAGAATAGTGTATTTCATGGGATCAATTCTTTTAGTGGCGTGCTTTCCCTTTGACCACTACATATGCTTTTATGTGTTTGCTTTATTTTCAGGCGGCGTCACATCAGAACACCCTCATCTCGGCAGATCTTTGCCTTAAGGAACCCTACCTCGGCCCTTGATCAACTGTACTCTGTGTTATGGTCAACTCAGAGCCCTACATGGATCAGTGTTTCCTACCGCCTCTCTCCCGTGCGTTGCTCATGTCAGGGAGTATAGTCCACCGAGTGAACAGTAAGCAGTCTTCCCAAAGCATCAGATATGAAAAGGAGGAGACGCGGGGTTGGGTGTGGGACCCCATTCCGTGCCTCAGTGCAGACAAGCTAGAGGTCAATGCATCCCTCCAGAGACTGGGAGAAAAACAGGAGGTTATGAGCACGAGGTTCCCTCTGCAGGCCTTGAAGCAGGGACCTGGAATCAAACTGCTGACACCGTGGATCGTGGTTGGTTTGACAGGGAACTCACGAGGAAGATAAGGACGTGAAATAATGAAAATCATAAGAACAGCAGCGAACACTTCTACTGAGCCAAGGACTGCACCCTGAATGTAAACTCTGTGCTGGAACATATCTTAACTCACATGACCCTGAAAGCATCCCGACGTAGTCAATGTTGTTCTTTGCACCATTTGCTAGATGAAGAGACTGGGTACAGTGGCTAGAAAACTCAGCCAGGTTACAAAGCGGATAAATGGCCGAGCCCAAGCTCAGTGCTCCTCTGTGATGCTCTTGGACTACAACTCCAAGTGAAGTCTCTAACGACTATCTCCGCTCGCACTACCAACACCATCGTCCTCCGTGGAGTGGATGGAGGCAGGCGTGGGCAGGGCAGGGAGCCGGGTGTGGCAGGCCGCCAGATCTAAGGTCTGGCACACAGGTTGCCAGGTGGCTCCCTCCTCTGAGGGGGCCCAGCACACGCCCCAGGGGACTTGGCGGCAGGCCCCAGGGCCCTTTCCCCCGGATCTTGTCCACTGAAAGGGGCCTGGCCCAGGTGGCCGGTTGGGCTGGTTGGCCAGCCTCCTTTGGACAAAGCAGGCGAGCCCAGCCAGCCTTCCAGTCGCCCCCGGCGTGGCACCAGCGCCCTCAGGCCGAGGGCCTCACGCGTGCCCTCCAACGCGGATTTCTCCTCAGAGCCGTGGCCTGGGGCACTAGGAAGGCCAGGCCCTCCCGACTCCAGAGATGATGCTGGGACCCGTCGCCGGAAGGGCCTGCCCGTGTGGCAGCGGCTCCCCAAGCCGGCGGCCTGCTGGGGCCTCACTCACTGCTTGGCCATAAGCCTGTCTCGGCCCTTCGGATTCCACAGAGCCTTTCCTCCACCTGGCTGGAGTCGACAAGTGCGGGCGTGGGGTGAGGCCGTGGTTTTGCCTTTCCAGGAAGAAATGAGGCCCGGGCAAAAGCAGCTGGCCGAGGCAGAGCCTTGACCTGGCACCCCAGTCGGCCTTTGGCCACCAGGTCCAGACCACCGCTTCCAAAGAAGGGAAGCGGCCGGCCAGCTGATTGCAAGTTGGGGGATGGGAGGGAGACAACAGCTGAAGCCAAGTCCAGCAGGGCGTTGGCGTTCCTTCTTCAGCTGGGACTGGCCTGGCCTGGCGGGCGGGCGGGGCCTTCACTGAGGACCCCCGAGGCCCGCCCTAGGCCCCGGCGGTGGCGGGTGGCGCATGCGCCCTTGGCCTCAGGGGTTGAACCCAAGCCCACAGGGCACTCAAAGCAGCCGGAGAAAGAAGGGGCCAGGGGAGAGGAAGGCAGGTAGGCGAGGCGGGCAGGGCTCGCCCACCTCTTCTCCTCAGGTCCCCGAGAGAGAAAGAGAGAGAGAGAGAGAGAGTGAGAGACAGACAGACAGACAGGCAGGGAAAGAGTGAGAGATCCCTGACCTCTGAGTATCTGCATCCACCACTGCTGCCAACTCACAGGCCATCCCACTTCCCCCCCTCCATCCCCATCCCCAGGCGCGGCCCCCCGGGGCCAGCCACACCACGGAGAGGCCCCTTCATGGTCACCTCCGTGCTGTCCCTTCCGGGCCTGACCCCACTGCAGGGGAACCGGTTCAGACAATCCAATCGTCTACATGTCCCTCTCCATGACAATTGTCTTCTCCAGTCTCACATGCCCAAACCGCACCCCCAACATCCTCCTTTGTCTGCAGCTGGAGATAGGAGGAGAATCTCTGCCATTGTGTTGAGAGACTCAGTTTCGCGGGTTTCTCCCCTGTACACGTGTTCTGAAGCTGGGTATTATTTTCTCCAGCGAACCTGTCTTGTGAAGGATTTGGCCAGCCATAAGAAGCTTCAGGGAAGAGGCGGAGGGGCTTCTCTCTCCGCCCCCGACAGCCCTGAGCTGGGTCAGTGCCTCAGACCTGGCCAGGGGCAGCCCATCCCCCGGCGCCCTCTCCCGGGGCATCCCAGGAAAGCTTCACAGCCAGCCCCACCCCACTCGCCACTGCCAGGACCATCGGCCTCCCTCGGGAGGACGGGGCAGGACAGGGAACCGGGTGTGGGAGGCCGCCAGATCTCAGCTCTGGCACACAGGCTGCCAGGCTGCCTGGTCCTCTGAGGGGGCCCAGCACACGCCCCAGGAAACTTGGCGGCAGGCCCGGGGCTCTCTCCTCTGGAACTCGTCCACTTGAAAGGGGCCTGGCCCAGGTGGCTGGTTCGACCGGTTGGAAAGAAATCTTTTTCTTCTCTGAGAGACTGTTGCTTGTCATCTCCTGGACATGAGATGACAGACAATTGTTCCCATTTCCCTTTCTACTTGAAACCTGATGGATACATTGCCCACTGCCTTTAGAGACTGCAGGTCTTTCTGAAACTCTTTTCAGTGCGCTGGCTCACTTCAGCATCATTTCATTGTTCCATCCGAAATTCCTTTCAGTTGGATCTATTTTCCTTTCTAATCCTTTTGTATACCTAGATATTTAAAAGCTGCTCAAATCTGTAGTGGAGAAAAGTTGGGTTACAACTCTTTCAGACAGCATGTAAACCCACATTTTAGGGTTTCTACACAAAACGTCTCTGCCATGTTTCTAGCAGCTCTCCTTCCATATATTTTCCTCCAGGACTTCCTGTGACAAAATTGCCTTTCTAAAAGCCAGTCCTCCGTTCACTCTCTTGGCCAGTCACGTTTCCATAGAAAGAAAAAGGACTGGATTTTCCAAAGATGCAACAAGAATGATCAAGTCCCGATTCACACCTAGATATCCTGCTCCTGTTCTCCATGAATTGCAAAATTGAAGTTAATTATCTCGTTCATTTTGTCTAAATCTATTGGGTCACTTTGGCACTGAGCCCCTAAGCTGGTCCACAGCCTGCTTCAGCAGACACCAAACTCTCTCTCAAGTGCCTGCATTCGTGTGCTGAGTAGGTATTGTATTTATTTAGATCGTATTCAACAAAAGATCTTCACGGATTCACTCAAGTACTTAAGCATCTACTATGTGCCCAAAGGTCTTGAAATGTTGGGGGTCTGCAAGGAAGACAGATATGCCTAAACAGATAAATTACACTACTGAAATCATTTGAATGAAAGAGATGTGAATAAACTGCCGTGGGACTCCAGGCAAAGAACCCCCATGGGTTGACCTACAACTAAGAGATACAGCTCTGTCCTGGGGCTCTGAGGAGAAAAACAGCCACCATGGGGGGTGGACAGGCTCTGTACCATCTAAGGAAAGGAAAAGGAAGGGAGAGAAGATAAAGAGAAAACAAGAGAAACGGAAAGGTTTTCTTCTTCTGAGTGTTTCTGCCACCCACTTTTGGAGCACACTGCTTGCTGATGTCCTTTCCGGCCAGTCTTATCCTTCAGCCGGCTTCAGGAGACTTCACCAATTCGATTGTAAGGAGCTGGGCTCCTCCGTGCAGGCAATGCCAACTCCGGAGGGAGCCAGGAGGGGAGCCAAAGATTCACAGGACTCTGCAGCCCTTCTGCAGCTCACTGGTGTGGAGGGGCACCGAGGCTTCACCTTGGCCTCTGTCTCCAAGTTCACATAAAGGAGGGTCGGTTCCTTCCTCGCTAGATGAGCGTGGAGAGAAACCTCCTTCACAGAAGGGATTATGGAATAATTAAAGTCAGAGCCTTGAACAAGGCAAAGGGTTAGCACCATGAATCTGAAGTGACTGGACATGTGAATTAGTAACCAGTAGGACGAGGAGCTGAAGACAAAAAAAGAAAAAAGGCAAGAAACCAGTTCTCGATTTTCTAAGATGGAAATGCAAGTCTTTCTTCTTCCAAAAGAAAAAAGTCATTGAACCCTTTCCTTGAAAATAAAACTGAAAGGGGCCACATGTTGCAAAGAAGGGTTTTAACCGTGATGTCACTACACAATCATGTGTAGCCATCAGTTGTTAAGTGCACTGCAAATAGTTCACACCTTAACAATTATGTTACCAAAGTTCGCAGTTGAGAAATATAGACACACACACATATACATATATATACATGTAAGAAAAGAGTAGAGTGTGTGCCAATTGCTCACTGTACTATTGACAATATCACTCTTACAACTGAAAGCATGACTAGGAGAGAGAAGGTGGTGTGACCCTAGATTGCTAGAGTCACAGCAAGAAAAGTTAAGAAAGTGCCATCAGGTCATTTGGACAAAAGAATGCTATATGGCTGTTGGGTTTATAAGAGATCCATTGGAGAAAAACAAGTCACTACATTAAATTATTTTCTACTTACCTGCATCACCCTCTCCAAGAACACATATTCTAAAATGAGACAAGTTATTACATTAAAAATGACCGGCTCTGGCATTTGGAAAACTACACCAAATAATGAAGTAAAAACTGGGTTACAAACATCCTGGTATCAACTCCAACTACCGTCTTTTACCAAACTAAAACTCTAATGATCACTAATTCACTTGCAATCTAGTGCTCCTCCCATATACAAAATCAACAACTTCCAATGTGTCATAACTTTTTTAAAATTTCCCTAACATTTTAGAGGATAATGTAAATATGTCTCCTGGAAAAGTTGAGAAAGATGGAGACACTAGGAAAGGAAAAGACGAAAATACTCCCCTAATCAATGATGTAAAACACAAGGCATGAACAACTGTTAAAAGAATTCTCTATGACATTGATCAAGTCTACTATCTCTACGCCTGGCTCTTTCCTATCAGTCATTTGATACATAAACAAATAGAATAGTGTATTTCATGGGATCAATTCTTTTAGTGGCGTGCTTTCCCTTTGACCACTACATATGCTTTTATGTGTTTGCTTTATTTTCAGGCGGCGTCACATCAGAACACCCTCATCTCGGCAGATCTTTGCCTTAAGGAACCCTACCTCGGCCCTTGATCAACTGTACTCTGTGTTATGGTCAACTCAGAGCCCTACATGGATCAGTGTTTCCTACCGCCTCTCTCCCGTGCGTTGCTCATGTCAGGGAGTATAGTCCACCGAGTGAACAGTAAGCAGTCTTCCCAAAGCATCAGATATGAAAAGGAGGAGACGCGGGGTTGGGTGTGGGACCCCATTCCGTGCCTCAGTGCAGACAAGCTAGAGGTCAATGCATCCCTCCAGAGACTGGGAGAAAAACAGGAGGTTATGAGCACGAGGTTCCCTCTGCAGGCCTTGAAGCAGGGACCTGGAATCAAACTGCTGACACCGTGGATCGTGGTTGGTTTGACAGGGAACTCACGAGGAAGATAAGGACGTGAAATAATGAAAATCATAAGAACAGCAGCGAACACTTCTACTGAGCCAAGGACTGCACCCTGAATGTAAACTCTGTGCTGGAACATATCTTAACTCACATGACCCTGAAAGCATCCCGACGTAGTCAATGTTGTTCTTTGCACCATTTGCTAGATGAAGAGACTGGGTACAGTGGCTAGAAAACTCAGCCAGGTTACAAAGCGGATAAATGGCCGAGCCCAAGCTCAGTGCTCCTCTGTGATGCTCTTGGACTACAACTCCAAGTGAAGTCTCTAACGACTATCTCCGCTCGCACTGCCAACACCATCGTCCTCCGTGGAGTGGATGGAGGCAGGCGTGGGCAGGGCAGGGAGCCGGGTGTGGCAGGCCGCCAGATCTAAGGTCTGGCACACAGGTTGCCAGGTGGCTCCCTCCTCTGAGGGGGCCCAGCACACGCCCCAGGGGACTTGGCGGCAGGCCCCAGGGCCCTTTCCCCCGGATCTTGTCCACTTGAAAGGGGCCTGGCCCAGGTGGCCGGTTGGGCTGGTTGGCCAGCCTCCTTTGGACAAAGCAGGCGAGCCCAGCCAGCCTTCCAGTCGCCCCCGGCGTGGCACCAGCGCCCTCAGGCCGAGGGCCTCACGCGTGCCCTCCAACGCGGATTTCTCCTCAGAGCCGTGGCCTGGGCACTAGGAAGGCCAGGCCCTCCCGACTCCAGAGATGATGCTGGGACCCGTCGCCGGAAGGGCCTGCCCGTGTGGCAGCGGCTCCCCAAGCCGGCGGCCTGCTGGGGCCTCACTCACTGCTTGGCCATAAGCCTGTCTCGGCCCTTCGGATTCCACAGAGCCTTTCCTCCACCTGGCTGGAGTCGACAAGTGCGGGCGTGGGGTGAGGCCGTGGTTTTGCCTTTCCAGGAAGAAATGAGGCCCGGGCAAAAGCAGCTGGCCGAGGCAGAGCCTTGACCTGGCACCCCAGTCGGCCTTTGGCCACCAGGTCCAGACCACCGCTTCCAAAGAAGGGAAGCGGCCGGCCAGCTGATTGCAAGTGGGGGATGGGAGGGAGACAACAGCTGAAGCCAAGTCCAGCAGGGCGTTGGCGTTCCTTCTTCAGCTGGGACTGGCCTGGCCTGGCGGGCGGGCGGGGCCTTCACTGAGGACCCCCGAGGCCCGCCCTAGGCCCCGGCGGTGGCGGGTGGCGCATGCGCCCTTGGCCTCAGGGGTTGAACCCAAGCCCACAGGGCACTCAAAGCAGCCGGAGAAAGAAGGGGCCAGGGGAGAGGAAGGCAGGTAGGCGAGGCGGGCAGGGCTCGCCCACCTCTTCTCCTCAGGTCCCCGAACTACTACTTTCCTGATAACTCTAAAACTTCTCCCACTACTACTTTCTTCTTAACGTACTTAAGACACAACTAGACTTTTACTTACTTTACATACTTAACTACCTACTTAACTTAACTACTACTCTTACCCCCCCCCCTCCATCCCCATCCCCAGGCGCGGCCCCCCGGGGCCAGCCACACCACGGAGAGGCCCCTTCATGGTCACCTCCGTGCTGTCCCTTCCGGGCCTGACCCCACTGCAGGGGAACCGGTTCAGACAATCCAATCGTCTACATGTCCCTCTCCATGACAATTGTCTTCTCCAGTCTCACATGCCCAAACCGCACCCCCAACATCCTCCTTTGTCTGCAGCTGGAGATAGGAGGAGAATCTCTGCCATTGTGTTGAGAGACTCAGTTTCGCGGGTTTCTCCCCTGTACACGTGTTCTGAAGCTGGGTATTATTTTCTCCAGCGAACCTGTCTTGTGAAGGATTTGGCCAGCCATAAGAAGCTTCAGGGAAGAGGCGGAGGGGCTTCTCTCTCCGCCCCCGACAGCCCTGAGCTGGGTCAGTGCCTCAGACCTGGCCAGGGGCAGCCCATCCCCCGGCGCCCTCTCCCGGGGCATCCCAGGAAAGCTTCACAGCCAGCCCCACCCCACTCGCCACTGCCAGGACCATCGGCCTCCCTCGGGAGGACGGGGCAGGACAGGGAACCGGGTGTGGGAGGCCGCCAGATCTCAGCTCTGGCACACAGGCTGCCAGGCTGCCTGGTCCTCTGAGGGGGCCCAGCACACGCCCCAGGAAACTTGGCGGCAGGCCCCGGGGCTCTCTCCTCTGGAACTCGTCCACTTGAAAGGGGCCTGGCCCAGGTGGCTGGTTCGACCGGTTGGAAAGAAATCTTTTTCTTCTCTGAGAGACTGTTGCTTGTCATCTCCTGGACATGAGATGACAGACAATTGTTCCCATTTCCCTTTCTACTTGAAACCTGATGGATACATTGCCCACTGCCTTTAGAGACTGCAGGTCTTTCTGAAACTCTTTTCAGTGCGCTGGCTCACTTCAGCATCATTTCATTGTTCCATCCGAAATTCCTTTCAGTTGGATCTATTTTCCTTTCTAATCCTTTTGTATACCTAGATATTTAAAAGCTGCTCAAATCTGTAGTGGAGAAAAGTTGGGTTACAACTCTTTCAGACAGCATGTAAACCCACATTTTAGGGTTTCTACACAAAACGTCTCTGCCATGTTTCTAGCAGCTCTCCTTCCATATATTTTCCTCCAGGACTTCCTGTGACAAAATTGCCTTTCTAAAAGCCAGTCCTCCGTTCACTCTCTTGGCCAGTCACGTTTCCATAGAAAGAAAAAGGACTGGATTTTCCAAAGATGCAACAAGAATGATCAAGTCCCGATTCACACCTAGATATCCTGCTCCTGTTCTCCATGAATTGCAAAATTGAAGTTAATTATCTCGTTCATTTTGTCTAAATCTATTGGGTCACTTTGGCACTGAGCCCCTAAGCTGGTCCACAGCCTGCTTCAGCAGACACCAAACTCTCTCTCAAGTGCCTGCATTCGTGTGCTGAGTAGGTATTGTATTTATTTAGATCGTATTCAACAAAAGATCTTCACGGATTCACTCAAGTACTTAAGCATCTACTGTGTGCACAAAGGTCTTGAAATGTTGGGGGTCTGCAAGGAAGACAGATATGCCTAAACAGATAAATTACACTACTGAAATCATTTGAATGAAAGAGATGTGAATAAACTGCCGTGGGACTCCAGGCAAAGAACCCCCATGGGTTGACCTACAACTAAGAGATACAGCTCTGTCCTGGGGCTCTGAGGAGAAAAACAGCCACCATGGGGGGTGGACAGGCTCTGTACCATCTAAGGAAAGGAAAAGGAAGGGAGAGAAGATAAAGAGAAAACAAGAGAAACGGAAAGGTTTTCTTCTTCTGAGTGTTTCTGCCACCCACTTTTGGAGCACACTGCTTGCTGATGTCCTTTCCGGCCAGTCTTATCCTTCAGCCGGCTTCAGGAGACTTCACCAATTCGATTGTAAGGAGCTGGGCTCCTCCGTGCAGGCAATGCCAACTCCGGAGGGAGCCAGGAGGGGAGCCAAAGATTCACAGGACTCTGCAGCCCTTCTGCAGCTCACTGGTGTGGAGGGGCACCGAGGCTTCACCTTGGCCTCTGTCTCCAAGTTCACATAAAGGAGGGTCGGTTCCTTCCTCGCTAGATGAGCGTGGAGAGAAACCTCCTTCACAGAAGGGATTATGGAATAATTAAAGTCAGAGCCTTGAACAAGGCAAAGGGTTAGCACCATGAATCTGAAGTGACTGGACATGTGAATTAGTAACCAGTAGGACGAGGAGCTGAAGACAAAAAAAGAAAAAAGGCAAGAAACCAGTTCTCGATTTTCTAAGATGGAAATGCAAGTCTTTCTTCTTCCAAAAGAAAAAAGTCATTGAACCCTTTCCTTGAAAATAAAACTGAAAGGGGCCACATGTTGCAAAGAAGGGTTTTAACCGTGATGTCACTACACAATCATGTGTAGCCATCAGTTGTTAAGTGCACTGCAAATAGTTCACACCTTAACAATTATGTTACCAAAGTTCGCAGTTGAGAAATATAGACACACACACATATACATATATATACATGTAAGAAAAGAGTAGAGTGTGTGCCAATTGCTCACTGTACTATTGACAATATCACTCTTACAACTGAAAGCATGACTAGGAGAGAGAAGGTGGTGTGACCCTAGATTGCTAGAGTCACAGCAAGAAAAGTTAAGAAAGTGCCATCAGGTCATTTGGACAAAAGAATGCTATATGGCTGTTGGGTTTATAAGAGATCCATTGGAGAAAAACAAGTCACTACATTAAATTATTTTCTACTTACCTGCATCACCCTCTCCAAGAACACATATTCTAAAATGAGACAAGTTATTACATTAAAAATGACCGGCTCTGGCATTTGGAAAACTACACCAAATAATGAAGTAAAAACTGGGTTACAAACATCCTGGTATCAACTCCAACTACCGTCTTTTACCAAACTAAAACTCTAATGATCACTAATTCACTTGCAATCTAGTGCTCCTCCCATATACAAAATCAACAACTTCCAATGTGTCATAACTTTTTTAAAATTTCCCTAACATTTTAGAGGATAATGTAAATATGTCTCCTGGAAAAGTTGAGAAAGATGGAGACACTAGGAAAGGAAAAGACGAAAATACTCCCCTAATCAATGATGTAAAACACAAGGCATGAACAACTGTTAAAAGAATTCTCTATGACATTGATCAAGTCTACTATCTCTACGCCTGGCTCTTTCCTATCAGTCATTTGATACATAAACAAATAGAATAGTGTATTTCATGGGATCAATTCTTTTAGTGGCGTGCTTTCCCTTTGACCACTACATATGCTTTTATGTGTTTGCTTTATTTTCAGGCGGCGTCACATCAGAACACCCTCATCTCGGCAGATCTTTGCCTTAAGGAACCCTACCTCGGCCCTTGATCAACTGTACTCTGTGTTATGGTCAACTCAGAGCCCTACATGGATCAGTGTTTCCTACCGCCTCTCTCCCGTGCGTTGCTCATGTCAGGGAGTATAGTCCACCGAGTGAACAGTAAGCAGTCTTCCCAAAGCATCAGATATGAAAAGGAGGAGACGCGGGGTTGGGTGTGGGACCCCATTCCGTGCCTCAGTGCAGACAAGCTAGAGGTCAATGCATCCCTCCAGAGACTGGGAGAAAAACAGGAGGTTATGAGCACGAGGTTCCCTCTGCAGGCCTTGAAGCAGGGACCTGGAATCAAACTGCTGACACCGTGGATCGTGGTTGGTTTGACAGGGAACTCACGAGGAAGATAAGGACGTGAAATAATGAAAATCATAAGAACAGCAGCGAACACTTCTACTGAGCCAAGGACTGCACCCTGAATGTAAACTCTGTGCTGGAACATATCTTAACTCACATGACCCTGAAAGCATCCCGACGTAGTCAATGTTGTTCTTTGCACCATTTGCTAGATGAAGAGACTGGGTACAGTGGCTAGAAAACTCAGCCAGGTTACAAAGCGGATAAATGGCCGAGCCCAAGCTCAGTGCTCCTCTGTGATGCTCTTGGACTACAACTCCAAGTGAAGTCTCTAACGACTATCTCCGCTCGCACTGCCAACACCATCGTCCTCCGTGGAGTGGATGGAGGCAGGCGTGGGCAGGGCAGGGAGCCGGGTGTGGCAGGCCGCCAGATCTAAGGTCTGGCACACAGGTTGCCAGGTGGCTCCCTCCTCTGAGGGGGCCCAGCACACGCCCCAGGGGACTTGGCGGCAGGCCCCAGGGCCCTTTCCCCCGGATCTTGTCCACTTGAAAGGGGCCTGGCCCAGGTGGCCGGTTGGGCTGGTTGGCCAGCCTCCTTTGGACAAAGCAGGCGAGCCCAGCCAGCCTTCCAGTCGCCCCCGGCGTGGCACCAGCGCCCTCAGGCCGAGGGCCTCACGCGTGCCCTCCAACGCGGATTTCTCCTCAGAGCCGTGGCCTGGGCACTAGGAAGGCCAGGCCCTCCCGACTCCAGAGATGATGCTGGGACCCGTCGCCGGAAGGGCCTGCCCGTGTGGCAGCGGCTCCCCAAGCCGGCGGCCTGCTGGGGCCTCACTCACTGCTTGGCCATAAGCCTGTCTCGGCCCTTCGGATTCCACAGAGCCTTTCCTCCACCTGGCTGGAGTCGACAAGTGCGGGCGTGGGGTGAGGCCGTGGTTTTGCCTTTCCAGGAAGAAATGAGGCCCGGGCAAAAGCAGCTGGCCGAGGCAGAGCCTTGACCTGGCACCCCAGTCGGCCTTTGGCCACCAGGTCCAGACCACCGCTTCCAAAGAAGGGAAGCGGCCGGCCAGCTGATTGCAAGTGGGGGATGGGAGGGAGACAACAGCTGAAGCCAAGTCCAGCAGGGCGTTGGCGTTCCTTCTTCAGCTGGGACTGGCCTGGCCTGGCGGGCGGGCGGGGCCTTCACTGAGGACCCCCGAGGCCCGCCCTAGGCCCCGGCGGTGGCGGGTGGCGCATGCGCCCTTGGCCTCAGGGGTTGAACCCAAGCCCACAGGGCACTCAAAGCAGCCGGAGAAAGAAGGGGCCAGGGGAGAGGAAGGCAGGTAGGCGAGGCGGGCAGGGCTCGCCCACCTCTTCTCCTCAGGTCCCCGAGAGAGAAAGAGAGAGAGAGAGAGAGAGTGAGAGACAGACAGACAGACAGGCAGGGAAAGAGTGAGAGATCCCTGACCTCTGAGTATCTGCATCCACCACTGCTGCCAACTCACAGGCCATCCCACTTCCCCCCCTCCATCCCCATCCCCAGGCGCGGCCCCCCGGGGCCAGCCACACCACGGAGAGGCCCCTTCATGGTCACCTCCGTGCTGTCCCTTCCGGGCCTGACCCCACTGCAGGGGAACCGGTTCAGACAATCCAATCGTCTACATGTCCCTCTCCATGACAATTGTCTTCTCCAGTCTCACATGCCCAAACCGCACCCCCAACATCCTCCTTTGTCTGCAGCTGGAGATAGGAGGAGAATCTCTGCCATTGTGTTGAGAGACTCAGTTTCGCGGGTTTCTCCCCTGTACACGTGTTCTGAAGCTGGGTATTATTTTCTCCAGCGAACCTGTCTTGTGAAGGATTTGGCCAGCCATAAGAAGCTTCAGGGAAGAGGCGGAGGGGCTTCTCTCTCCGCCCCCGACAGCCCTGAGCTGGGTCAGTGCCTCAGACCTGGCCAGGGGCAGCCCATCCCCCGGCGCCCTCTCCCGGGGCATCCCAGGAAAGCTTCACAGCCAGCCCCACCCCACTCGCCACTGCCAGGACCATCGGCCTCCCTCGGGAGGACGGGGCAGGACAGGGAACCGGGTGTGGGAGGCCGCCAGATCTCAGCTCTGGCACACAGGCTGCCAGGCTGCCTGGTCCTCTGAGGGGGCCCAGCACACGCCCCAGGAAACTTGGCGGCAGGCCCCGGGGCTCTCTCCTCTGGAACTCGTCCACTTGAAAGGGGCCTGGCCCAGGTGGCTGGTTCGACCGGTTGGAAAGAAATCTTTTTCTTCTCTGAGAGACTGTTGCTTGTCATCTCCTGGACATGAGATGACAGACAATTGTTCCCATTTCCCTTTCTACTTGAAACCTGATGGATACATTGCCCACTGCCTTTAGAGACTGCAGGTCTTTCTGAAACTCTTTTCAGTGCGCTGGCTCACTTCAGCATCATTTCATTGTTCCATCCGAAATTCCTTTCAGTTGGATCTATTTTCCTTTCTAATCCTTTTGTATACCTAGATATTTAAAAGCTGCTCAAATCTGTAGTGGAGAAAAGTTGGGTTACAACTCTTTCAGACAGCATGTAAACCCACATTTTAGGGTTTCTACACAAAACGTCTCTGCCATGTTTCTAGCAGCTCTCCTTCCATATATTTTCCTCCAGGACTTCCTGTGACAAAATTGCCTTTCTAAAAGCCAGTCCTCCGTTCACTCTCTTGGCCAGTCACGTTTCCATAGAAAGAAAAAGGACTGGATTTTCCAAAGATGCAACAAGAATGATCAAGTCCCGATTCACACCTAGATATCCTGCTCCTGTTCTCCATGAATTGCAAAATTGAAGTTAATTATCTCGTTCATTTTGTCTAAATCTATTGGGTCACTTTGGCACTGAGCCCCTAAGCTGGTCCACAGCCTGCTTCAGCAGACACCAAACTCTCTCTCAAGTGCCTGCATTCGTGTGCTGAGTAGGTATTGTATTTATTTAGGTCGTATTCAACAAAAGATCTTCACGGATTCACTCAAGTACTTAAGCATCTACTATGTGCCCAAAGGTCTTGAAATGTTGGGGGTCTGCAAGGAAGACAGATATGCCTAAACAGATAAATTACACTACTGAAATCATTTGAATGAAAGAGATGTGAATAAACTGCCGTGGGACTCCAGGCCAAGAACCCCCATGGGTTGACCTACAACTAAGAGATACAGCTCTGTCCTGGGGCTCTGAGGAGAAAAACAGCCACCATGGGGGGTGGACAGGCTCTGTACCATCTAAGGAAAGGAAAAGGAAGGGAGAGAAGATAAAGAGAAAACAAGAGAAACGGAAAGGTTTTCTTCTTCTGAGTGTTTCTGCCACCCACTTTTGGAGCACACTGCTTGCTGATGTCCTTTCCGGCCAGTCTTATCCTTCAGCCGGCTTCAGGAGACTTCACCAATTCGATTGTAAGGAGCTGGGCTCCTCCGTGCAGGCAATGCCAACTCCGGAGGGAGCCAGGAGGGGAGCCAAAGATTCACAGGACTCTGCAGCCCTTCTGCAGCTCACTGGTGTGGAGGGGCACCGAGGCTTCACCTTGGCCTCTGTCTCCAAGTTCACATAAAGGAGGGTCGGTTCCTTCCTCGCTAGATGAGCGTGGAGAGAAACCTCCTTCACAGAAGGGATTATGGAATAATTAAAGTCAGAGCCTTGAACAAGGCAAAGGGTTAGCACCATGAATCTGAAGTGACTGGACATGTGAATTAGTAACCAGTAGGACGAGGAGCTGAAGACAAAAAAAGAAAAAAGGCAAGAAACCAGTTCTCGATTTTCTAAGATGGAAATGCAAGTCTTTCTTCTTCCAAAAGAAAAAAGTCATTGAACCCTTTCCTTGAAAATAAAACTGAAAGGGGCCACATGTTGCAAAGAAGGGTTTTAACCGTGATGTCACTACACAATCATGTGTAGCCATCAGTTGTTAAGTGCACTGCAAATAGTTCACACCTTAACAATTATGTTACCAAAGTTCGCAGTTGAGAAATATAGACACACACACATATACATATATATACATGTAAGAAAAGAGTAGAGTGTGTGCCAATTGCTCACTGTACTATTGACAATATCACTCTTACAACTGAAAGCATGACTAGGAGAGAGAAGGTGGTGTGACCCTAGATTGCTAGAGTCACAGCAAGAAAAGTTAAGAAAGTGCCATCAGGTCATTTGGACAAAAGAATGCTATATGGCTGTTGGGTTTATAAGAGATCCATTGGAGAAAAACAAGTCACTACATTAAATTATTTTCTACTTACCTGCATCACCCTCTCCAAGAACACATATTCTAAAATGAGACAAGTTATTACATTAAAAATGACCGGCTCTGGCATTTGGAAAACTACACCAAATAATGAAGTAAAAACTGGGTTACAAACATCCTGGTATCAACTCCAACTACCGTCTTTTACCAAACTAAAACTCTAATGATCACTAATTCACTTGCAATCTAGTGCTCCTCCCATATACAAAATCAACAACTTCCAATGTGTCATAACTTTTTTAAAATTTCCCTAACATTTTAGAGGATAATGTAAATATGTCTCCTGGAAAAGTTGAGAAAGATGGAGACACTAGGAAAGGAAAAGACGAAAATACTCCCCTAATCAATGATGTAAAACACAAGGCATGAACAACTGTTAAAAGAATTCTCTATGACATTGATCAAGTCTACTATCTCTACGCCTGGCTCTTTCCTATCAGTCATTTGATACATAAACAAATAGAATAGTGTATTTCATGGGATCAATTCTTTTAGTGGCGTGCTTTCCCTTGGACCACTACATATGCTTTTATGTGTTTGCTTTATTTTCAGGCGGCGTCACATCAGAACACCCTCATCTCGGCAGATCTTTGCCTTAAGGAACCCTACCTCGGCCCTTGATCAACTGTACTCTGTGTTATGGTCAACTCAGAGCCCTACATGGATCAGTGTTTCCTACCGCCTCTCTCCCGTGCGTTGCTCATGTCAGGGAGTATAGTCCACCGAGTGAACAGTAAGCAGTCTTCCCAAAGCATCAGATATGAAAAGGAGGAGACGCGGGGTTGGGTGTGGGACCCCATTCCGTGCCTCAGTGCAGACAAGCTAGAGGTCAATGCATCCCTCCAGAGACTGGGAGAAAAACAGGAGGTTATGAGCACGAGGTTCCCTCTGCAGGCCTTGAAGCAGGGACCTGGAATCAAACTGCTGACACCGTGGATCGTGGTTGGTTTGACAGGGAACTCACGAGGAAGATAAGGACGTGAAATAATGAAAATCATAAGAACAGCAGCGAACACTTCTACTGAGCCAAGGACTGCACCCTGAATGTAAACTCTGTGCTGGAACATATCTTAACTCACATGACCCTGAAAGCATCCCGACGTAGTCAATGTTGTTCTTTGCACCATTTGCTAGATGAAGAGACTGGGTACAGTGGCTAGAAAACTCAGCCAGGTTACAAAGCGGATAAATGGTCGAGCCCAAGCTCAGTGCTCTTCTGTGATGCTCTTGGACTACAACTCCAAGTGAAGTCTCTAACGACTATCTCCGCTCGCACTGCCAACACCATCGTCCTCCGTGGAGTGGATGGAGGCAGGCGTGGGCAGGGCAGGGAGCCGGGTGTGGCAGGCCGCCAGATCTAAGGTCTGGCACACAGGTTGCCAGGTGGCTCCCTCCTCTGAGGGGGCCCAGCACACGCCCCAGGGGACTTGGCGGCAGGCCCCAGGGCCCTTTCCCCCGGATCTTGTCCACTTGAAAGGGGCCTGGCCCAGGTGGCCGGTTGGGCTGGTTGGCCAGCCTCCTTTGGACAAAGCAGGCGAGCCCAGCCAGCCTTCCAGTCGCCCCCGGCGTGGCACCAGCGCCCTCAGGCCGAGGGCCTCACGCGTGCCCTCCAACGCGGATTTCTCCTCAGAGCCGTGGCCTGGGCACTAGGAAGGCCAGGCCCTCCCGACTCCAGAGATGATGCTGGGACCCGTCGCCGGAAGGGCCTGCCCGTGTGGCAGCGGCTCCCCAAGCCGGCGGCCTGCTGGGGCCTCACTCACTTCTTGGCCATAAGCCTGTCTCGGCCCTTCGGATTCCACAGAGCCTTTCCTCCACCTGGCTGGAGTCGACAAGTGCGGGCGTGGGGTGAGGCCGTGGTTTTGCCTTTCCAGGAAGAAATGAGGCCCGGGCAAAAGCAGCTGGCCGAGGCAGAGCCTTGACCTGGCACCCCAGTCGGCCTTTGGCCACCAGGTCCAGACCACCGCTTCCAAAGAAGGGAAGCGGCCGGCCAGCTGATTGCAAGTGGGGGATGGGAGGGAGACAACAGCTGAAGCCAAGTCCAGCAGGGCGTTGGCGTTCCTTCTTCAGCTGGGACTGGCCTGGCCTGGCGGGCGGGCGGGGCCTTCACTGAGGACCCCCGAGGCCCGCCCTAGGCCCCGGCGGTGGCGGGTGGCGCATGCGCCCTTGGCCTCAGGGGTTGAACCCAAGCCCACAGGGCACTCAAAGCAGCCGGAGAAAGAAGGGGCCAGGGGAGAGGAAGGCAGGTAGGCGAGGCGGGCAGGGCTCGCCCACCTCTTCTCCTCAGGTCCCCGAGAGAGAAAGAGAGAGAGAGAGAGAGAGTGAGAGACAGACAGACAGACAGGCAGGGAAAGAGTGAGAGATCCCTGACCTCTGAGTATCTGCATCCACCACTGCTGCCAACTCACAGGCCATCCCACTTCCCCCCCTCCATCCCCATCCCCAGGCGCGGCCCCCCGGGGCCAGCCACACCACGGAGAGGCCCCTTCATGGTCACCTCCGTGCTGTCCCTTCCGGGCCTGACCCCACTGCAGGGGAACCGGTTCAGACAATCCAATCGTCTACATGTCCCTCTCCATGACAATTGTCTTCTCCAGTCTCACATGCCCAAACCGCACCCCCAACATCCTCCTTTGTCTGCAGCTGGAGATAGGAGGAGAATCTCTGCCATTGTGTTGAGAGACTCAGTTTCGCGGGTTTCTCCCCTGTACACGTGTTCTGAAGCTGGGTATTATTTTCTCCAGCGAACCTGTCTTGTGAAGGATTTGGCCAGCCATAAGAAGCTTCAGGGAAGAGGCGGAGGGGCTTCTCTCTCCGCCCCCGACAGCCCTGAGCTGGGTCAGTGCCTCAGACCTGGCCAGGGGCAGCCCATCCCCCGGCGCCCTCTCCCGGGGCATCCCAGGAAAGCTTCACAGCCAGCCCCACCCCACTCGCCACTGCCAGGACCATCGGCCTCCCTCGGGAGGACGGGGCAGGACAGGGAACCGGGTGTGGGAGGCCGCCAGATCTCAGCTCTGGCACACAGGCTGCCAGGCTGCCTGGTCCTCTGAGGGGGCCCAGCACACGCCCCAGGAAACTTGGCGGCAGGCCCCGGGGCTCTCTCCTCTGGAACTCGTCCACTTGAAAGGGGCCTGGCCCAGGTGGCTGGTTCGACCGGTTGGAAAGAAATCTTTTTCTTCTCTGAGAGACTGTTGCTTGTCATCTCCTGGACATGAGATGACAGACAATTGTTCCCATTTCCCTTTCTACTTGAAACCTGATGGATACATTGCCCACTGCCTTTAGAGACTGCAGGTCTTTCTGAAACTCTTTTCAGTGCGCTGGCTCACTTCAGCATCATTTCATTGTTCCATCCGAAATTCCTTTCAGTTGGATCTATTTTCCTTTCTAATCCTTTTGTATACCTAGATATTTAAAAGCTGCTCAAATCTGTAGTGGAGAAAAGTTGGGTTACAACTCTTTCAGACAGCATGTAAACCCACATTTTAGGGTTTCTACACAAAACGTCTCTGCCATGTTTCTAGCAGCTCTCCTTCCATATATTTTCCTCCAGGACTTCCTGTGACAAAATTGCCTTTCTAAAAGCCAGTCCTCCGTTCACTCTCTTGGCCAGTCACGTTTCCATAGAAAGAAAAAGGACTGGATTTTCCAAAGATGCAACAAGAATGATCAAGTCCCGATTCACACCTAGATATCCTGCTCCTGTTCTCCATGAATTGCAAAATTGAAGTTAATTATCTCGTTCATTTTGTCTAAATCTATTGGGTCACTTTGGCACTGAGCCCCTAAGCTGGTCCACAGCCTGCTTCAGCAGACACCAAACTCTCTCTCAAGTGCCTGCATTCGTGTGCTGAGTAGGTATTGTATTTATTTAGGTCGTATTCAACAAAAGATCTTCACGGATTCACTCAAGTACTTAAGCATCTACTATGTGCCCAAAGGTCTTGAAATGTTGGGGGTCTGCAAGGAAGACAGATATGCCTAAACAGATAAATTACACTACTGAAATCATTTGAATGAAAGAGATGTGAATAAACTGCCGTGGGACTCCAGGCCAAGAACCCCCATGGGTTGACCTACAACTAAGAGATACAGCTCTGTCCTGGGGCTCTGAGGAGAAAAACAGCCACCATGGGGGGTGGACAGGCTCTGTACCATCTAAGGAAAGGAAAAGGAAGGGAGAGAAGATAAAGAGAAAACAAGAGAAACGGAAAGGTTTTCTTCTTCTGAGTGTTTCTGCCACCCACTTTTGGAGCACACTGCTTGCTGATGTCCTTTCCGGCCAGTCTTATCCTTCAGCCGGCTTCAGGAGACTTCACCAATTCGATTGTAAGGAGCTGGGCTCCTCCGTGCAGGCAATGCCAACTCCGGAGGGAGCCAGGAGGGGAGCCAAAGATTCACAGGACTCTGCAGCCCTTCTGCAGCTCACTGGTGTGGAGGGGCACCGAGGCTTCACCTTGGCCTCTGTCTCCAAGTTCACATAAAGGAGGGTCGGTTCCTTCCTCGCTAGATGAGCGTGGAGAGAAACCTCCTTCACAGAAGGGATTATGGAATAATTAAAGTCAGAGCCTTGAACAAGGCAAAGGGTTAGCACCATGAATCTGAAGTGACTGGACATGTGAATTAGTAACCAGTAGGACGAGGAGCTGAAGACAAAAAAAGAAAAAAGGCAAGAAACCAGTTCTCGATTTTCTAAGATGGAAATGCAAGTCTTTCTTCTTCCAAAAGAAAAAAGTCATTGAACCCTTTCCTTGAAAATAAAACTGAAAGGGGCCACATGTTGCAAAGAAGGGTTTTAACCGTGATGTCACTACACAATCATGTGTAGCCATCAGTTGTTAAGTGCACTGCAAATAGTTCACACCTTAACAATTATGTTACCAAAGTTCGCAGTTGAGAAATATAGACACACACACATATACATATATATACATGTAAGAAAAGAGTAGAGTGTGTGCCAATTGCTCACTGTACTATTGACAATATCACTCTTACAACTGAAAGCATGACTAGGAGAGAGAAGGTGGTGTGACCCTAGATTGCTAGAGTCACAGCAAGAAAAGTTAAGAAAGTGCCATCAGGTCATTTGGACAAAAGAATGCTATATGGCTGTTGGGTTTATAAGAGATCCATTGGAGAAAAACAAGTCACTACATTAAATTATTTTCTACTTACCTGCATCACCCTCTCCAAGAACACATATTCTAAAATGAGACAAGTTATTACATTAAAAATGACCGGCTCTGGCATTTGGAAAACTACACCAAATAATGAAGTAAAAACTGGGTTACAAACATCCTGGTATCAACTCCAACTACCGTCTTTTACCAAACTAAAACTCTAATGATCACTAATTCACTTGCAATCTAGTGCTCCTCCCATATACAAAATCAACAACTTCCAATGTGTCATAACTTTTTTAAAATTTCCCTAACATTTTAGAGGATAATGTAAATATGTCTCCTGGAAAAGTTGAGAAAGATGGAGACACTAGGAAAGGAAAAGACGAAAATACTCCCCTAATCAATGATGTAAAACACAAGGCATGAACAACTGTTAAAAGAATTCTCTATGACATTGATCAAGTCTACTATCTCTACGCCTGGCTCTTTCCTATCAGTCATTTGATACATAAACAAATAGAATAGTGTATTTCATGGGATCAATTCTTTTAGTGGCGTGCTTTCCCTTGGACCACTACATATGCTTTTATGTGTTTGCTTTATTTTCAGGCGGCGTCACATCAGAACACCCTCATCTCGGCAGATCTTTGCCTTAAGGAACCCTACCTCGGCCCTTGATCAACTGTACTCTGTGTTATGGTCAACTCAGAGCCCTACATGGATCAGTGTTTCCTACCGCCTCTCTCCCGTGCGTTGCTCATGTCAGGGAGTATAGTCCACCGAGTGAACAGTAAGCAGTCTTCCCAAAGCATCAGATATGAAAAGGAGGAGACGCGGGGTTGGGTGTGGGACCCCATTCCGTGCCTCAGTGCAGACAAGCTAGAGGTCAATGCATCCCTCCAGAGACTGGGAGAAAAACAGGAGGTTATGAGCACGAGGTTCCCTCTGCAGGCCTTGAAGCAGGGACCTGGAATCAAACTGCTGACACCGTGGATCGTGGTTGGTTTGACAGGGAACTCACGAGGAAGATAAGGACGTGAAATAATGAAAATCATAAGAACAGCAGCGAACACTTCTACTGAGCCAAGGACTGCACCCTGAATGTAAACTCTGTGCTGGAACATATCTTAACTCACATGACCCTGAAAGCATCCCGACGTAGTCAATGTTGTTCTTTGCACCATTTGCTAGATGAAGAGACTGGGTACAGTGGCTAGAAAACTCAGCCAGGTTACAAAGCGGATAAATGGTCGAGCCCAAGCTCAGTGCTCTTCTGTGATGCTCTTGGACTACAACTCCAAGTGAAGTCTCTAACGACTATCTCCGCTCGCACTGCCAACACCATCGTCCTCCGTGGAGTGGATGGAGGCAGGCGTGGGCAGGGCAGGGAGCCGGGTGTGGCAGGCCGCCAGATCTAAGGTCTGGCACACAGGTTGCCAGGTGGCTCCCTCCTCTGAGGGGGCCCAGCACACGCCCCAGGGGACTTGGCGGCAGGCCCCAGGGCCCTTTCCCCCGGATCTTGTCCACTTGAAAGGGGCCTGGCCCAGGTGGCCGGTTGGGCTGGTTGGCCAGCCTCCTTTGGACAAAGCAGGCGAGCCCAGCCAGCCTTCCAGTCGCCCCCGGCGTGGCACCAGCGCCCTCAGGCCGAGGGCCTCACGCGTGCCCTCCAACGCGGATTTCTCCTCAGAGCCGTGGCCTGGGCACTAGGAAGGCCAGGCCCTCCCGACTCCAGAGATGATGCTGGGACCCGTCGCCGGAAGGGCCTGCCCGTGTGGCAGCGGCTCCCCAAGCCGGCGGCCTGCTGGGGCCTCACTCACTGCTTGGCCATAAACCTGTCTCGGCCCTTCGGATTCCACAGAGCCTTTCCTCCACCTGGCTGGAGTCGACAAGTGCGGGCGTGGGGTGAGGCCGTGGTTTTGCCTTTCCAGGAAGAAATGAGGCCCGGGCAAAAGCAGCTGGCCGAGGCAGAGCCTTGACCTGGCACCCCAGTCGGCCTTTGGCCACCAGGTCCAGACCACCGCTTCCAAAGAAGGGAAGCGGCCGGCCAGCTGATTGCAAGTGGGGGATGGGAGGGAGACAACAGCTGAAGCCAAGTCCAGCAGGGCGTTGGCGTTCCTTCTTCAGCTGGGACTGGCCTGGCCTGGCGGGCGGGCGGGGCCTTCACTGAGGACCCCCGAGGCCCGCCCTAGGCCCCGGCGGTGGCGGGTGGCGCATGCGCCCTTGGCCTCAGGGGTTGAACCCAAGCCCACAGGGCACTCAAAGCAGCCGGAGAAAGAAGGGGCCAGGGGAGAGGAAGGCAGGTAGGCGAGGCGGGCAGGGCTCGCCCACCTCTTCTCCTCAGGTCCCCGAGAGAGAAAGAGAGAGAGAGAGAGAGTGAGAGACAGACAGACAGACAGGCAGGGAAAGAGTGAGAGATCCCTGACCTCTGAGTATCTGCATCCACCACTGCTGCCAACTCACAGGCCATCCCACTTCCCCCCCTCCATCCCCATCCCCAGGCGCGGCCCCCCGGGGCCAGCCACACCACGGAGAGGCCCCTTCATGGTCACCTCCGTGCTGTCCCTTCCGGGCCTGACCCCACTGCAGGGGAACCGGTTCAGACAATCCAATCGTCTACATGTCCCTCTCCATGACAATTGTCTTCTCCAGTCTCACATGCCCAAACCGCACCCCCAACATCCTCCTTTGTCTGCAGCTGGAGATAGGAGGAGAATCTCTGCCATTGTGTTGAGAGACTCAGTTTCGCGGGTTTCTCCCCTGTACACGTGTTCTGAAGCTGGGTATTATTTTCTCCAGCGAACCTGTCTTGTGAAGGATTTGGCCAGCCATAAGAAGCTTCAGGGAAGAGGCGGAGGGGCTTCTCTCTCCGCCCCCGACAGCCCTGAGCTGGGTCAGTGCCTCAGACCTGGCCAGGGGCAGCCCATCCCCCGGCGCCCTCTCCCGGGGCATCCCAGGAAAGCTTCACAGCCAGCCCCACCCCACTCGCCACTGCCAGGACCATCGGCCTCCCTCGGGAGGACGGGGCAGGACAGGGAACCGGGTGTGGGAGGCCGCCAGATCTCAGCTCTGGCACACAGGCTGCCAGGCTGCCTGGTCCTCTGAGGGGGCCCAGCACACGCCCCAGGAAACTTGGCGGCAGGCCCCGGGGCTCTCTCCTCTGGAACTCGTCCACTTGAAAGGGGCCTGGCCCAGGTGGCTGGTTCGACCGGTTGGAAAGAAATCTTTTTCTTCTCTGAGAGACTGTTGCTTGTCATCTCCTGGACATGAGATGACAGACAATTGTTCCCATTTCCCTTTCTACTTGAAACCTGATGGATACATTGCCCACTGCCTTTAGAGACTGCAGGTCTTTCTGAAACTCTTTTCAGTGCGCTGGCTCACTTCAGCATCATTTCATTGTTCCATCCGAAATTCCTTTCAGTTGGATCTATTTTCCTTTCTAATCCTTTTGTATACCTAGATATTTAAAAGCTGCTCAAATCTGTAGTGGAGAAAAGTTGGGTTACAACTCTTTCAGACAGCATGTAAACCCACATTTTAGGGTTTCTACACAAAACGTCTCTGCCATGTTTCTAGCAGCTCTCCTTCCATATATTTTCCTCCAGGACTTCCTGTGACAAAATTGCCTTTCTAAAAGCCAGTCCTCCGTTCACTCTCTTGGCCAGTCACGTTTCCATAGAAAGAAAAAGGACTGGATTTTCCAAAGATGCAACAAGAATGATCAAGTCCCGATTCACACCTAGATATCCTGCTCCTGTTCTCCATGAATTGCAAAATTGAAGTTAATTATCTCGTTCATTTTGTCTAAATCTATTGGGTCACTTTGGCACTGAGCCCCTAAGCTGGTCCACAGCCTGCTTCAGCAGACACCAAACTCTCTCTCAAGTGCCTGCATTCGTGTGCTGAGTAGGTATTGTATTTATTTAGGTCGTATTCAACAAAAGATCTTCACGGATTCACTCAAGTACTTAAGCATCTACTATGTGCCCAAAGGTCTTGAAATGTGGGGGGTCTGCAAGGAAGACAGATATGCCTAAACAGATAAATTACACTACTGAAATCATTTGAATGAAAGAGATGTGAATAAACTGCCGTGGGACTCCAGGCCAAGAACCCCCATGGGTTGACCTACAACTAAGAGATACAGCTCTGTCCTGGGGCTCTGAGGAGAAAAACAGCCACCATGGGGGGTGGACAGGCTCTGTACCATCTAAGGAAAGGAAAAGGAAGGGAGAGAAGATAAAGAGAAAACAAGAGAAACGGAAAGGTTTTCTTCTTCTGAGTGTTTCTGCCACCCACTTTTGGAGCACACTGCTGGCTGATGTCCTTTCCGGCCAGTCTTATCCTTCAGCCGGCTTCAGGAGACTTCACCAATTCGATTGTAAGGAGCTGGGCTCCTCCGTGCAGGCAATGCCAACTCCGGAGGGAGCCAGGAGGGGAGCCAAAGATTCACAGGACTCTGCAGCCCTTCTGCAGCTCACTGGTGTGGAGGGGCACCGAGGCTTCACCTTGGCCTCTGTCTCCAAGTTCACATAAAGGAGGGTCGGTTCCTTCCTCGCTAGATGAGCGTGGAGAGAAACCTCCTTCACAGAAGGGATTATGGAATAATTAAAGTCAGAGCCTTGAACAAGGCAAAGGGTTAGCACCATGAATCTGAAGTGACTGGACATGTGAATTAGTAACCAGTAGGACGAGGAGCTGAAGACAAAAAAAGAAAAAAGGCAAGAAACCAGTTCTCGATTTTCTAAGATGGAAATGCAAGTCTTTCTTCTTCCAAAAGAAAAAAGTCATTGAACCCTTTCCTTGAAAATAAAACTGAAAGGGGCCACATGTTGCAAAGAAGGGTTTTAACCGTGATGTCACTACACAATCATGTGTAGCCATCAGTTGTTAAGTGCACTGCAAATAGTTCACACCTTAACAATTATGTTACCAAAGTTCGCAGTTGAGAAATATAGACACACACACATATACATATATATACATGTAAGAAAAGAGTAGAGTGTGTGCCAATTGCTCACTGTACTATTGACAATATCACTCTTACAACTGAAAGCATGACTAGGAGAGAGAAGGTGGTGTGACCCTAGATTGCTAGAGTCACAGCAAGAAAAGTTAAGAAAGTGCCATCAGGTCATTTGGACAAAAGAATGCTATATGGCTGTTGGGTTTATAAGAGATCCATTGGAGAAAAACAAGTCACTACATTAAATTATTTTCTACTTACCTGCATCACCCTCTCCAAGAACACATATTCTAAAATGAGACAAGTTATTACATTAAAAATGACCGGCTCTGGCATTTGGAAAACTACACCAAATAATGAAGTAAAAACTGGGTTACAAACATCCTGGTATCAACTCCAACTACCGTCTTTTACCAAACTAAAACTCTAATGATCACTAATTCACTTGCAATCTAGTGCTCCTCCCATATACAAAATCAACAACTTCCAATGTGTCATAACTTTTTTAAAATTTCCCTAACATTTTAGAGGATAATGTAAATATGTCTCCTGGAAAAGTTGAGAAAGATGGAGACACTAGGAAAGGAAAAGACGAAAATACTCCCCTAATCAATGATGTAAAACACAAGGCATGAACAACTGTTAAAAGAATTCTCTATGACATTGATCAAGTCTACTATCTCTACGCCTGGCTCTTTCCTATCAGTCATTTGATACATAAACAAATAGAATAGTGTATTTCATGGGATCAATTCTTTTAGTGGCGTGCTTTCCCTTTGACCACTACATATGCTTTTATGTGTTTGCTTTATTTTCAGGCGGCGTCACATCAGAACACCCTCATCTCGGCAGATCTTTGCCTTAAGGAACCCTACCTCGGCCCTTGATCAACTGTACTCTGTGTTATGGTCAACTCAGAGCCCTACATGGATCAGTGTTTCCTACCGCCTCTCTCCCGTGCGTTGCTCATGTCAGGGAGTATAGTCCACCGAGTGAACAGTAAGCAGTCTTCCCAAAGCATCAGATATGAAAAGGAGGAGACGCGGGGTTGGGTGTGGGACCCCATTCCGTGCCTCAGTGCAGACAAGCTAGAGGTCAATGCATCCCTCCAGAGACTGGGAGAAAAACAGGAGGTTATGAGCACGAGGTTCCCTCTGCAGGCCTTGAAGCAGGGACCTGGAATCAAACTGCTGACACCGTGGATCGTGGTTGGTTTGACAGGGAACTCACGAGGAAGATAAGGACGTGAAATAATGAAAATCATAAGAACAGCAGCGAACACTTCTACTGAGCCAAGGACTGCACCCTGAATGTAAACTCTGTGCTGGAACATATCTTAACTCACATGACCCTGAAAGCATCCCGACGTAGTCAATGTTGTTCTTTGCACCATTTGCTAGATGAAGAGACTGGGTACAGTGGCTAGAAAACTCAGCCAGGTTACAAAGCGGATAAATGGTCGAGCCCAAGCTCAGTGCTCTTCTGTGATGCTCTTGGACTACAACTCCAAGTGAAGTCTCTAACGACTATCTCCGCTCGCACTGCCAACACCATCGTCCTCCGTGGAGTGGATGGAGGCAGGCGTGGGCAGGGCAGGGAGCCGGGTGTGGCAGGCCGCCAGATCTAAGGTCTGGCACACAGGTTGCCAGGTGGCTCCCTCCTCTGAGGGGGCCCAGCACACGCCCCAGGGGACTTGGCGGCAGGCCCCAGGGCCCTTTCCCCCGGATCTTGTCCACTTGAAAGGGGCCTGGCCCAGGTGGCCGGTTGGGCTGGTTGGCCAGCCTCCTTTGGACAAAGCAGGCGAGCCCAGCCAGCCTTCCAGTCGCCCCCGGCGTGGCACCAGCGCCCTCAGGCCGAGGGCCTCACGCGTGCCCTCCAACGCGGATTTCTCCTCAGAGCCGTGGCCTGGGCACTAGGAAGGCCAGGCCCTCCCGACTCCAGAGATGATGCTGGGACCCGTCGCCGGAAGGGCCTGCCCGTGTGGCAGCGGCTCCCCAAGCCGGCGGCCTGCTGGGGCCTCACTCACTGCTTGGCCATAAGCCTGTCTCGGCCCTTCGGATTCCACAGAGCCTTTCCTCCACCTGGCTGGAGTCGACAAGTGCGGGCGTGGGGTGAGGCCGTGGTTTTGCCTTTCCAGGAAGAAATGAGGCCCGGGCAAAAGCAGCTGGCCGAGGCAGAGCCTTGACCTGGCACCCCAGTCGGCCTTTGGCCACCAGGTCCAGACCACCGCTTCCAAAGAAGGGAAGCGGCCGGCCAGCTGATTGCAAGTGGGGGATGGGAGGGAGACAACAGCTGAAGCCAAGTCCAGCAGGGCGTTGGCGTTCCTTCTTCAGCTGGGACTGGCCTGGCCTGGCGGGCGGGCGGGGCCTTCACTGAGGACCCCCGAGGCCCGCCCTAGGCCCCGGCGGTGGCGGGTGGCGCATGCGCCCTTGGCCTCAGGGGTTGAACCCAAGCCCACAGGGCACTCAAAGCAGCCGGAGAAAGAAGGGGCCAGGGGAGAGGAAGGCAGGTAGGCGAGGCGGGCAGGGCTCGCCCACCTCTTCTCCTCAGGTCCCCGAGAGAGAAAGAGAGAGAGAGAGAGAGAGAGAGAGTGAGAGACAGACAGACAGACAGGCAGGGAAAGAGTGAGAGATCCCTGACCTCTGAGTATCTGCATCCACCACTGCTGCCAACTCACAGGCCATCCCACTTCCCCCCCTCCATCCCCATCCCCAGGCGCGGCCCCCCGGGGCCAGCCACACCACGGAGAGGCCCCTTCATGGTCACCTCCGTGCTGTCCCTTCCGGGCCTGACCCCACTGCAGGGGAACCGGTTCAGACAATCCAATCGTCTACATGTCCCTCTCCATGACAATTGTCTTCTCCAGTCTCACATGCCCAAACCGCACCCCCAACATCCTCCTTTGTCTGCAGCTGGAGATAGGAGGAGAATCTCTGCCATTGTGTTGAGAGACTCAGTTTCGCGGGTTTCTCCCCTGTACACGTGTTCTGAAGCTGGGTATTATTTTCTCCAGCGAACCTGTCTTGTGAAGGATTTGGCCAGCCATAAGAAGCTTCAGGGAAGAGGCGGAGGGGCTTCTCTCTCCGCCCCCGACAGCCCTGAGCTGGGTCAGTGCCTCAGACCTGGCCAGGGGCAGCCCATCCCCCGGCGCCCTCTCCCGGGGCATCCCAGGAAAGCTTCACAGCCAGCCCCACCCCACTCGCCACTGCCAGGACCATCGGCCTCCCTCGGGAGGACGGGGCAGGACAGGGAACCGGGTGTGGGAGGCCGCCAGATCTCAGCTCTGGCACACAGGCTGCCAGGCTGCCTGGTCCTCTGAGGGGGCCCAGCACACGCCCCAGGAAACTTGGCGGCAGGCCCCGGGGCTCTCTCCTCTGGAACTCGTCCACTTGAAAGGGGCCTGGCCCAGGTGGCTGGTTCGACCGGTTGGAAAGAAATCTTTTTCTTCTCTGAGAGACTGTTGCTTGTCATCTCCTGGACATGAGATGACAGACAATTGTTCCCATTTCCCTTTCTACTTGAAACCTGATGGATACATTGCCCACTGCCTTTAGAGACTGCAGGTCTTTCTGAAACTCTTTTCAGTGCGCTGGCTCACTTCAGCATCATTTCATTGTTCCATCCGAAATTCCTTTCAGTTGGATCTATTTTCCTTTCTAATCCTTTTGTATACCTAGATATTTAAAAGCTGCTCAAATCTGTAGTGGAGAAAAGTTGGGTTACAACTCTTTCAGACAGCATGTAAACCCACATTTTAGGGTTTCTACACAAAACGTCTCTGCCATGTTTCTAGCAGCTCTCCTTCCATATATTTTCCTCCAGGACTTCCTGTGACAAAATTGCCTTTCTAAAAGCCAGTCCTCCGTTCACTCTCTTGGCCAGTCACGTTTCCATAGAAAGAAAAAGGACTGGATTTTCCAAAGATGCAACAAGAATGATCAAGTCCCGATTCACACCTAGATATCCTGCTCCTGTTCTCCATGAATTGCAAAATTGAAGTTAATTATCTCGTTCATTTTGTCTAAATCTATTGGGTCACTTTGGCACTGAGCCCCTAAGCTGGTCCACAGCCTGCTTCAGCAGACACCAAACTCTCTCTCAAGTGCCTGCATTCGTGTGCTGAGTAGGTATTGTATTTATTTAGGTCGTATTCAACAAAAGATCTTCACGGATTCACTCAAGTACTTAAGCATCTACTATGTGCCCAAAGGTCTTGAAATGTTGGGGGTCTGCAAGGAAGACAGATATGCCTAAACAGATAAATTACACTACTGAAATCATTTGAATGAAAGAGATGTGAATAAACTGCCGTGGGACTCCAGGCAAAGAACCCCCATGGGTTGACCTACAACTAAGAGATACAGCTCTGTCCTGGGGCTCTGAGGAGAAAAACAGCCACCATGGGGGGTGGACAGGCTCTGTACCATCTAAGGAAAGGAAAAGGAAGGGAGAGAAGATAAAGAGAAAACAAGAGAAACGGAAAGGTTTTCTTCTTCTGAGTGTTTCTGCCACCCACTTTTGGAGCACACTGCTTGCTGATGTCCTTTCCGGCCAGTCTTATCCTTCAGCCGGCTTCAGGAGACTTCACCAATTCGATTGTAAGGAGCTGGGCTCCTCCGTGCAGGCAATGCCAACTCCGGAGGGAGCCAGGAGGGGAGCCAAAGATTCACAGGACTCTGCAGCCCTTCTGCAGCTCACTGGTGTGGAGGGGCACCGAGGCTTCACCTTGGCCTCTGTCTCCAAGTTCACATAAAGGAGGGTCGGTTCCTTCCTCGCTAGATGAGCGTGGAGAGAAACCTCCTTCACAGAAGGGATTATGGAATAATTAAAGTCAGAGCCTTGAACAAGGCAAAGGGTTAGCACCATGAATCTGAAGTGACTGGACATGTGAATTAGTAACCAGTAGGACGAGGAGCTGAAGACAAAAAAAGAAAAAAGGCAAGAAACCAGTTCTCGATTTTCTAAGATGGAAATGCAAGTCTTTCTTCTTCCAAAAGAAAAAAGTCATTGAACCCTTTCCTTGAAAATAAAACTGAAAGGGGCCACATGTTGCAAAGAAGGGTTTTAACCGTGATGTCACTACACAATCATGTGTAGCCATCAGTTGTTAAGTGCACTGCAAATAGTTCACACCTTAACAATTATGTTACCAAAGTTCGCAGTTGAGAAATATAGACACACACACATATACATATATATACATGTAAGAAAAGAGTAGAGTGTGTGCCAATTGCTCACTGTACTATTGACAATATCACTCTTACAACTGAAAGCATGACTAGGAGAGAGAAGGTGGTGTGACCCTAGATTGCTAGAGTCACAGCAAGAAAAGTTAAGAATGTGCCATCAGGTCATTTGGACAAAAGAATGCTATATGGCTGTTGGGTTTATAAGAGATCCATTGGAGAAAAACAAGTCACTACATTAAATTATTTTCTACTTACCTGCATCACCCTCTCCAAGAACACATATTCTAAAATGAGACAAGTTATTACATTAAAAATGACCGGCTCTGGCATTTGGAAAACTACACCAAATAATGAAGTAAAAACTGGGTTACAAACATCCTGGTATCAACTCCAACTACCGTCTTTTACCAAACTAAAACTCTAATGATCACTAATTCACTTGCAATCTAGTGCTCCTCCCATATACAAAATCAACAACTTCCAATGTGTCATAACTTTTTTAAAATTTCCCTAACATTTTAGAGGATAATGTAAATATGTCTCCTGGAAAAGTTGAGAAAGATGGAGACACTAGGAAAGGAAAAGACGAAAATACTCCCCTAATCAATGATGTAAAACACAAGGCATGAACAACTGTTAAAAGAATTCTCTATGACATTGATCAAGTCTACTATCTCTACGCCTGGCTCTTTCCTATCAGTCATTTGATACATAAACAAATAGAATAGTGTATTTCATGGGATCAATTCTTTTAGTGGCGTGCTTTCCCTTTGACCACTACATATGCTTTTATGTGTTTGCTTTATTTTCAGGCGGCGTCACATCAGAACACCCTCATCTCGGCAGATCTTTGCCTTAAGGAACCCTACCTCGGCCCTTGATCAACTGTACTCTGTGTTATGGTCAACTCAGAGCCCTACATGGATCAGTGTTTCCTACCGCCTCTCTCCCGTGCGTTGCTCATGTCAGGGAGTATAGTCCACCGAGTGAACAGTAAGCAGTCTTCCCAAAGCATCAGATATGAAAAGGAGGAGACGCGGGGTTGGGTGTGGGACCCCATTCCGTGCCTCAGTGCAGACAAGCTAGAGGTCAATGCATCCCTCCAGAGACTGGGAGAAAAACAGGAGGTTATGAGCACGAGGTTCCCTCTGCAGGCCTTGAAGCAGGGACCTGGAATCAAACTGCTGACACCGTGGATCGTGGTTGGTTTGACAGGGAACTCACGAGGAAGATAAGGACGTGAAATAATGAAAATCATAAGAACAGCAGCGAACACTTCTACTGAGCCAAGGACTGCACCCTGAATGTAAACTCTGTGCTGGAACATATCTTAACTCACATGACCCTGAAAGCATCCCGACGTAGTCAATGTTGTTCTTTGCACCATTTGCTAGATGAAGAGACTGGGTACAGTGGCTAGAAAACTCAGCCAGGTTACAAAGCGGATAAATGGCCGAGCCCAAGCTCAGTGCTCTTCTGTGATGCTCTTGGACTACAACTCCAAGTGAAGTCTCTAACGACTATCTCCGCTCGCACTGCCAACACCATCGTCCTCCGTGGAGTGGATGGAGGCAGGCGTGGGCAGGGCAGGGAGCCGGGTGTGGCAGGCCGCCAGATCTAAGGTCTGGCACACAGGTTGCCAGGTGGCTCCCTCCTCTGAGGGGGCCCAGCACACGCCCCAGGGGACTTGGCGGCAGGCCCCAGGGCCCTTTCCCCCGGATCTTGTCCACTTGAAAGGGGCCTGGCCCAGGTGGCCGGTTGGGCTGGTTGGCCAGCCTCCTTTGGACAAAGCAGGCGAGCCCAGCCAGCCTTCCAGTCGCCCCCGGCGTGGCACCAGCGCCCTCAGGCCGAGGGCCTCACGCGTGCCCTCCAACGCGGATTTCTCCTCAGAGCCGTGGCCTGGGCACTAGGAAGGCCAGGCCCTCCCGACTCCAGAGATGATGCTGGGACCCGTCGCCGGAAGGGCCTGCCCGTGTGGCAGCGGCTCCCCAAGCCGGCGGCCTGCTGGGGCCTCACTCACTGCTTGGCCATAAGCCTGTCTCGGCCCTTCGGATTCCACAGAGCCTTTCCTCCACCTGGCTGGAGTCGACAAGTGCGGGCGTGGGGTGAGGCCGTGGTTTTGCCTTTCCAGGAAGAAATGAGGCCCGGGCAAAAGCAGCTGGCCGAGGCAGAGCCTTGACCTGGCACCCCAGTCGGCCTTTGGCCACCAGGTCCAGACCACCGCTTCCAAAGAAGGGAAGCGGCCGGCCAGCTGATTGCAAGTGGGGGATGGGAGGGAGACAACAGCTGAAGCCAAGTCCAGCAGGGCGTTGGCGTTCCTTCTTCAGCTGGGACTGGCCTGGCCTGGCGGGCGGGCGGGGCCTTCACTGAGGACCCCCGAGGCCCGCCCTAGGCCCCGGCGGTGGCGGGTGGCGCATGCGCCCTTGGCCTCAGGGGTTGAACCCAAGCCCACAGGGCACTCAAAGCAGCCGGAGAAAGAAGGGGCCAGGGGAGAGGAAGGCAGGTAGGCGAGGCGGGCAGGGCTCGCCCACCTCTTCTCCTCAGGTCCCCGAGAGAGAAAGAGAGAGAGAGAGAGAGAGTGAGAGACAGACAGACAGACAGGCAGGGAAAGAGTGAGAGATCCCTGACCTCTGAGTATCTGCATCCACCACTGCTGCCAACTCACAGGCCATCCCACTTCCCCCCCTCCATCCCCATCCCCAGGCGCGGCCCCCCGGGGCCAGCCACACCACGGAGAGGCCCCTTCATGGTCACCTCCGTGCTGTCCCTTCCGGGCCTGACCCCACTGCAGGGGAACCGGTTCAGACAATCCAATCGTCTACATGTCCCTCTCCATGACAATTGTCTTCTCCAGTCTCACATGCCCAAACCGCACCCCCAACATCCTCCTTTGTCTGCAGCTGGAGATAGGAGGAGAATCTCTGCCATTGTGTTGAGAGACTCAGTTTCGCGGGTTTCTCCCCTGTACACGTGTTCTGAAGCTGGGTATTATTTTCTCCAGCGAACCTGTCTTGTGAAGGATTTGGCCAGCCATAAGAAGCTTCAGGGAAGAGGCGGAGGGGCTTCTCTCTCCGCCCCCGACAGCCCTGAGCTGGGTCAGTGCCTCAGACCTGGCCAGGGGCAGCCCATCCCCCGGCGCCCTCTCCCGGGGCATCCCAGGAAAGCTTCACAGCCAGCCCCACCCCACTCGCCACTGCCAGGACCATCGGCCTCCCTCGGGAGGACGGGGCAGGACAGGGAACCGGGTGTGGGAGGCCGCCAGATCTCAGCTCTGGCACACAGGCTGCCAGGCTGCCTGGTCCTCTGAGGGGGCCCAGCACACGCCCCAGGAAACTTGGCGGCAGGCCCCGGGGCTCTCTCCTCTGGAACTCGTCCACTTGAAAGGGGCCTGGCCCAGGTGGCTGGTTCGACCGGTTGGAAAGAAATCTTTTTCTTCTCTGAGAGACTGTTGCTTGTCATCTCCTGGACATGAGATGACAGACAATTGTTCCCATTTCCCTTTCTACTTGAAACCTGATGGATACATTGCCCACTGCCTTTAGAGACTGCAGGTCTTTCTGAAACTCTTTTCAGTGCGCTGGCTCACTTCAGCATCATTTCATTGTTCCATCCGAAATTCCTTTCAGTTGGATCTATTTTCCTTTCTAATCCTTTTGTATACCTAGATATTTAAAAGCTGCTCAAATCTGTAGTGGAGAAAAGTTGGGTTACAACTCTTTCAGACAGCATGTAAACCCACATTTTAGGGTTTCTACACAAAACGTCTCTGCCATGTTTCTAGCAGCTCTCCTTCCATATATTTTCCTCCAGGACTTCCTGTGACAAAATTGCCTTTCTAAAAGCCAGTCCTCCGTTCACTCTCTTGGCCAGTCACGTTTCCATAGAAAGAAAAAGGACTGGATTTTCCAAAGATGCAACAAGAATGATCAAGTCCCGATTCACACCTAGATATCCTGCTCCTGTTCTCCATGAATTGCAAAATTGAAGTTAATTATCTCGTTCATTTTGTCTAAATCTATTGGGTCACTTTGGCACTGAGCCCCTAAGCTGGTCCACAGCCTGCTTCAGCAGACACCAAACTCTCTCTCAAGTGCCTGCATTCGTGTGCTGAGTAGGTATTGTATTTATTTAGATCGTATTCAACAAAAGATCTTCACGGATTCACTCAAGTACTTAAGCATCTACTATGTGCCCAAAGGTCTTGAAATGTTGGGGGTCTGCAAGGAAGACAGATATGCCTAAACAGATAAATTACACTACTGAAATCATTTGAATGAAAGAGATGTGAATAAACTGCCGTGGGACTCCAGGCCAAGAACCCCCATGGGTTGACCTACAACTAAGAGATACAGCTCTGTCCTGGGGCTCTGAGGAGAAAAACAGCCACCATGGGGGGTGGACAGGCTCTGTACCATCTAAGGAAAGGAAAAGGAAGGGAGAGAAGATAAAGAGAAAACAAGAGAAACGGAAAGGTTTTCTTCTTCTGAGTGTTTCTGCCACCCACTTTTGGAGCACACTGCTTGCTGATGTCCTTTCCGGCCAGTCTTATCCTTCAGCCGGCTTCAGGAGACTTCACCAATTCGATTGTAAGGAGCTGGGCTCCTCCGTGCAGGCAATGCCAACTCCGGAGGGAGCCAGGAGGGGAGCCAAAGATTCACAGGACTCTGCAGCCCTTCTGCAGCTCACTGGTGTGGAGGGGCACCGAGGCTTCACCTTGGCCTCTGTCTCCAAGTTCACATAAAGGAGGGTCGGTTCCTTCCTCGCTAGATGAGCGTGGAGAGAAACCTCCTTCACAGAAGGGATTATGGAATAATTAAAGTCAGAGCCTTGAACAAGGCAAAGGGTTAGCACCATGAATCTGAAGTGACTGGACATGTGAATTAGTAACCAGTAGGACGAGGAGCTGAAGACAAAAAAAGAAAAAAGGCAAGAAACCAGTTCTCGATTTTCTAAGATGGAAATGCAAGTCTTTCTTCTTCCAAAAGAAAAAAGTCATTGAACCCTTTCCTTGAAAATAAAACTGAAAGGGGCCACATGTTGCAAAGAAGGGTTTTAACCGTGATGTCACTACACAATCATGTGTAGCCATCAGTTGTTAAGTGCACTGCAAATAGTTCACACCTTAACAATTATGTTACCAAAGTTCGCAGTTGAGAAATATAGACACACACACATATACATATATATACATGTAAGAAAAGAGTAGAGTGTGTGCCAATTGCTCACTGTACTATTGACAATATCACTCTTACAACTGAAAGCATGACTAGGAGAGAGAAGGTGGTGTGACCCTAGATTGCTAGAGTCACAGCAAGAAAAGTTAAGAAAGTGCCATCAGGTCATTTGGACAAAAGAATGCTATATGGCTGTTGGGTTTATAAGAGATCCATTGGAGAAAAACAAGTCACTACATTAAATTATTTTCTACTTACCTGCATCACCCTCTCCAAGAACACATATTCTAAAATGAGACAAGTTATTACATTAAAAATGACCGGCTCTGGCATTTGGAAAACTACACCAAATAATGAAGTAAAAACTGGGTTACAAACATCCTGGTATCAACTCCAACTACCGTCTTTTACCAAACTAAAACTCTAATGATCACTAATTCACTTGCAATCTAGTGCTCCTCCCATATACAAAATCAACAACTTCCAATGTGTCATAACTTTTTTAAAATTTCCCTAACATTTTAGAGGATAATGTAAATATGTCTCCTGGAAAAGGTGAGAAAGATGGAGACACTAGGAAAGGAAAAGACGAAAATACTCCCCTAATCAATGATGTAAAACACAAGGCATGAACAACTGTTAAAAGAATTCTCTATGACATTGATCAAGTCTACTATCTCTACGCCTGGCTCTTTCCTATCAGTCATTTGATACATAAACAAATAGAATAGTGTATTTCATGGGATCAATTCTTTTAGTGGCGTGCTTTCCCTTTGACCACTACATATGCTTTTATGTGTTTGCTTTATTTTCAGGCGGCGTCACATCAGAACACCCTCATCTCGGCAGATCTTTGCCTTAAGGAACCCTACCTCGGCCCTTGATCAACTGTACTCTGTGTTATGGTCAACTCAGAGCCCTACATGGATCAGTGTTTCCTACCGCCTCTCTCCCGTGCGTTGCTCATGTCAGGGAGTATAGTCCACCGAGTGAACAGTAAGCAGTCTTCCCAAAGCATCAGATATGAAAAGGAGGAGACGCGGGGTTGGGTGTGGGACCCCATTCCGTGCCTCAGTGCAGACAAGCTAGAGGTCAATGCATCCCTCCAGAGACTGGGAGAAAAACAGGAGGTTATGAGCACGAGGTTCCCTCTGCAGGCCTTGAAGCAGGGACCTGGAATCAAACTGCTGACACCGTGGATCGTGGTTGGTTTGACAGGGAACTCACGAGGAAGATAAGGACGTGAAATAATGAAAATCATAAGAACAGCAGCGAACACTTCTACTGAGCCAAGGACTGCACCCTGAATGTAAACTCTGTGCTGGAACATATCTTAACTCACATGACCCTGAAAGCATCCCGACGTAGTCAATGTTGTTCTTTGCACCATTTGCTAGATGAAGAGACTGGGTACAGTGGCTAGAAAACTCAGCCAGGTTACAAAGCGGATAAATGGCCGAGCCCAAGCTCAGTGCTCTTCTGTGATGCTCTTGGACTACAACTCCAAGTGAAGTCTCTAACGACTATCTCCGCTCGCACTGCCAACACCATCGTCCTCCGTGGAGTGGATGGAGGCAGGCGTGGGCAGGGCAGGGAGCCGGGTGTGGCAGGCCGCCAGATCTAAGGTCTGGCACACAGGTTGCCAGGTGGCTCCCTCCTCTGAGGGGGCCCAGCACACGCCCCAGGGGACTTGGCGGCAGGCCCCAGGGCCCTTTCCCCCGGATCTTGTCCACTTGAAAGGGGCCTGGCCCAGGTGGCCGGTTGGGCTGGTTGGCCAGCCTCCTTTGGACAAAGCAGGCGAGCCCAGCCAGCCTTCCAGTCGCCCCCGGCGTGGCACCAGCGCCCTCAGGCCGAGGGCCTCACGCGTGCCCTCCAACGCGGATTTCTCCTCAGAGCCGTGGCCTGGGCACTAGGAAGGCCAGGCCCTCCCGACTCCAGAGATGATGCTGGGACCCGTCGCCGGAAGGGCCTGCCCGTGTGGCAGCGGCTCCCCAAGCCGGCGGCCTGCTGGGGCCTCACTCACTGCTTGGCCATAAGCCTGTCTCGGCCCTTCGGATTCCACAGAGCCTTTCCTCCACCTGGCTGGAGTCGACAAGTGCGGGCGTGGGGTGAGGCCGTGGTTTTGCCTTTCCAGGAAGAAATGAGGCCCGGGCAAAAGCAGCTGGCCGAGGCAGAGCCTTGACCTGGCACCCCAGTCGGCCTTTGGCCACCAGGTCCAGACCACCGCTTCCAAAGAAGGGAAGCGGCCGGCCAGCTGATTGCAAGTGGGGGATGGGAGGGAGACAACAGCTGAAGCCAAGTCCAGCAGGGCGTTGGCGTTCCTTCTTCAGCTGGGACTGGCCTGGCCTGGCGGGCGGGCGGGGCCTTCACTGAGGACCCCCGAGGCCCGCCCTAGGCCCCGGCGGTGGCGGGTGGCGCATGCGCCCTTGGCCTCAGGGGTTGAACCCAAGCCCACAGGGCACTCAAAGCAGCCGGAGAAAGAAGGGGCCAGGGGAGAGGAAGGCAGGTAGGCGAGGCGGGCAGGGCTCGCCCACCTCTTCTCCTCAGGTCCCCGAGAGAGAAAGAGAGAGAGAGAGAGAGAGTGAGAGACAGACAGACAGACAGGCAGGGAAAGAGTGAGAGATCCCTGACCTCTGAGTATCTGCATCCACCACTGCTGCCAACTCACAGGCCATCCCACTTCCCCCCCTCCATCCCCATCCCCAGGCGCGGCCCCCCGGGGCCAGCCACACCAAGGAGAGGCCCCTTCATGGTCACCTCCGTGCTGTCCCTTCCGGGCCTGACCCCACTGCAGGGGAACCGGTTCAGACAATCCAATCGTCTACATGTCCCTCTCCATGACAATTGTCTTCTCCAGTCTCACATGCCCAAACCGCACCCCCAACATCCTCCTTTGTCTGCAGCTGGAGATAGGAGGAGAATCTCTGCCATTGTGTTGAGAGACTCAGTTTCGCGGGTTTCTCCCCTGTACACGTGTTCTGAAGCTGGGTATTATTTTCTCCAGCGAACCTGTCTTGTGAAGGATTTGGCCAGCCATAAGAAGCTTCAGGGAAGAGGCGGAGGGGCTTCTCTCTCCGCCCCCGACAGCCCTGAGCTGGGTCAGTGCCTCAGACCTGGCCAGGGGCAGCCCATCCCCCGGCGCCCTCTCCCGGGGCATCCCAGGAAAGCTTCACAGCCAGCCCCACCCCACTCGCCACTGCCAGGACCATCGGCCTCCCTCGGGAGGACGGGGCAGGACAGGGAACCGGGTGTGGGAGGCCGCCAGATCTCAGCTCTGGCACACAGGCTGCCAGGCTGCCTGGTCCTCTGAGGGGGCCCAGCACACGCCCCAGGAAACTTGGCGGCAGGCCCCGGGGCTCTCTCCTCTGGAACTCGTCCACTTGAAAGGGGCCTGGCCCAGGTGGCTGGTTCGACCGGTTGGAAAGAAATCTTTTTCTTCTCTGAGAGACTGTTGCTTGTCATCTCCTGGACATGAGATGACAGACAATTGTTCCCATTTCCCTTTCTACTTGAAACCTGATGGATACATTGCCCACTGCCTTTAGAGACTGCAGGTCTTTCTGAAACTCTTTTCAGTGCGCTGGCTCACTTCAGCATCATTTCATTGTTCCATCCGAAATTCCTTTCAGTTGGATCTATTTTCCTTTCTAATCCTTTTGTATACCTAGATATTTAAAAGCTGCTCAAATCTGTAGTGGAGAAAAGTTGGGTTACAACTCTTTCAGACAGCATGTAAACCCACATTTTAGGGTTTCTACACAAAACGTCTCTGCCATGTTTCTAGCAGCTCTCCTTCCATATATTTTCCTCCAGGACTTCCTGTGACAAAATTGCCTTTCTAAAAGCCAGTCCTCCGTTCACTCTCTTGGCCAGTCACGTTTCCATAGAAAGAAAAAGGACTGGATTTTCCAAAGATGCAACAAGAATGATCAAGTCCCGATTCACACCTAGATATCCTGCTCCTGTTCTCCATGAATTGCAAAATTGAAGTTAATTATCTCGTTCATTTTGTCTAAATCTATTGGGTCACTTTGGCACTGAGCCCCTAAGCTGGTCCACAGCCTGCTTCAGCAGACACCAAACTCTCTCTCAAGTGCCTGCATTCGTGTGCTGAGTGGGTATTGTATTTATTTAGATCGTATTCAACAAAAGATCTTCACGGATTCACTCAAGTACTTAAGCATCTACTATGTGCCCAAAGGTCTTGAAATGTTGGGGGTCTGCAAGGAAGACAGATATGCCTAAACAGATAAATTACACTACTGAAATCATTTGAATGAAAGAGATGTGAATAAACTGCCGTGGGACTCCAGGCCAAGAACCCCCATGGGTTGACCTACAACTAAGAGATACAGCTCTGTCCTGGGGCTCTGAGGAGAAAAACAGCCACCATGGGGGGTGGACAGGCTCTGTACCATCTAAGGAAAGGAAAAGGAAGGGAGAGAAGATAAAGAGAAAACAAGAGAAACGGAAAGGTTTTCTTCTTCTGAGTGTTTCTGCCACCCACTTTTGGAGCACACTGCTTGCTGATGTCCTTTCCGGCCAGTCTTATCCTTCAGCCGGCTTCAGGAGACTTCACCAATTCGATTGTAAGGAGCTGGGCTCCTCCGTGCAGGCAATGCCAACTCCGGAGGGAGCCAGGAGGGGAGCCAAAGATTCACAGGACTCTGCAGCCCTTCTGCAGCTCACTGGTGTGGAGGGGCACCGAGGCTTCACCTTGGCCTCTGTCTCCAAGTTCACATAAAGGAGGGTCGGTTCCTTCCTCGCTAGATGAGCGTGGAGAGAAACCTCCTTCACAGAAGGGATTATGGAATAATTAAAGTCAGAGCCTTGAACAAGGCAAAGGGTTAGCACCATGAATCTGAAGTGACTGGACATGTGAATTAGTAACCAGTAGGACGAGGAGCTGAAGACAAAAAAAGAAAAAAGGCAAGAAACCAGTTCTCGATTTTCTAAGATGGAAATGCAAGTCTTTCTTCTTCCAAAAGAAAAAAGTCATTGAACCCTTTCCTTGAAAATAAAACTGAAAGGGGCCACATGTTGCAAAGAAGGGTTTTAACCGTGATGTCACTACACAATCATGTGTAGCCATCAGTTGTTAAGTGCACTGCAAATAGTTCACACCTTAACAATTATGTTACCAAAGTTCGCAGTTGAGAAATATAGACACACACACATATACATATATATACATGTAAGAAAAGAGTAGAGTGTGTGCCAATTGCTCACTGTACTATTGACAATATCACTCTTACAACTGAAAGCATGACTAGGAGAGAGAAGGTGGTGTGACCCTAGATTGCTAGAGTCACAGCAAGAAAAGTTAAGAAAGTGCCATCAGGTCATTTGGACAAAAGAATGCTATATGGCTGTTGGGTTTATAAGAGATCCATTGGAGAAAAACAAGTCACTACATTAAATTATTTTCTACTTACCTGCATCACCCTCTCCAAGAACACATATTCTAAAATGAGACAAGTTATTACATTAAAAATGACCGGCTCTGGCATTTGGAAAACTACACCAAATAATGAAGTAAAAACTGGGTTACAAACATCCTGGTATCAACTCCAACTACCGTCTTTTACCAAACTAAAACTCTAATGATCACTAATTCACTTGCAATCTAGTGCTCCTCCCATATACAAAATCAACAACTTCCAATGTGTCATAACTTTTTTAAAATTTCCCTAACATTTTAGAGGATAATGTAAATATGTCTCCTGGAAAAGTTGAGAAAGATGGAGACACTAGGAAAGGAAAAGACGAAAATACTCCCCTAATCAATGATGTAAAACACAAGGCATGAACAACTGTTAAAAGAATTCTCTATGACATTGATCAAGTCTACTATCTCTACGCCTGGCTCTTTCCTATCAGTCATTTGATACATAAACAAATAGAATAGTGTATTTCATGGGATCAATTCTTTTAGTGGCGTGCTTTCCCTTTGACCACTACATATGCTTTTATGTGTTTGCTTTATTTTCAGGCGGCGTCACATCAGAACACCCTCATCTCGGCAGATCTTTGCCTTAAGGAACCCTACCTCGGCCCTTGATCAACTGTACTCTGTGTTATGGTCAACTCAGAGCCCTACATGGATCAGTGTTTCCTACCGCCTCTCTCCCGTGCGTTGCTCATGTCAGGGAGTATAGTCCACCGAGTGAACAGTAAGCAGTCTTCCCAAAGCATCAGATATGAAAAGGAGGAGACGCGGGGTTGGGTGTGGGACCCCATTCCGTGCCTCAGTGCAGACAAGCTAGAGGTCAATGCATCCCTCCAGAGACTGGGAGAAAAACAGGAGGTTATGAGCACGAGGTTCCCTCTGCAGGCCTTGAAGCAGGGACCTGGAATCAAACTGCTGACACCGTGGATCGTGGTTGGTTTGACAGGGAACTCACGAGGAAGATAAGGACGTGAAATAATGAAAATCATAAGAACAGCAGCGAACACTTCTACTGAGCCAAGGACTGCACCCTGAATGTAAACTCTGTGCTGGAACATATCTTAACTCACATGACCCTGAAAGCATCCCGACGTAGTCAATGTTGTTCTTTGCACCATTTGCTAGATGAAGAGACTGGGTACAGTGGCTAGAAAACTCAGCCAGGTTACAAAGCGGATAAATGGCCGAGCCCAAGCTCAGTGCTCTTCTGTGATGCTCTTGGACTACAACTCCAAGTGAAGTCTCTAACGACTATCTCCGCTCGCACTGCCAACACCATCGTCCTCCGTGGAGTGGATGGAGGCAGGCGTGGGCAGGGCAGGGAGCCGGGTGTGGCAGGCCGCCAGATCTAAGGTCTGGCACACAGGTTGCCAGGTGGCTCCCTCCTCTGAGGGGGCCCAGCACACGCCCCAGGGGACTTGGCGGCAGGCCCCAGGGCCCTTTCCCCCGGATCTTGTCCACTTGAAAGGGGCCTGGCCCAGGTGGCCGGTTGGGCTGGTTGGCCAGCCTCCTTTGGACAAAGCAGGCGAGCCCAGCCAGCCTTCCAGTCGCCCCCGGCGTGGCACCAGCGCCCTCAGGCCGAGGGCCTCACGCGTGCCCTCCAACGCGGATTTCTCCTCAGAGCCGTGGCCTGGGCACTAGGAAGGCCAGGCCCTCCCGACTCCAGAGATGATGCTGGGACCCGTCGCCGGAAGGGCCTGCCCGTGTGGCAGCGGCTCCCCAAGCCGGCGGCCTGCTGGGGCCTCACTCACTGCTTGGCCATAAGCCTGTCTCGGCCCTTCGGATTCCACAGAGCCTTTCCTCCACCTGGCTGGAGTCGACAAGTGCGGGCGTGGGGTGAGGCCGTGGTTTTGCCTTTCCAGGAAGAAATGAGGCCCGGGCAAAAGCAGCTGGCCGAGGCAGAGCCTTGACCTGGCACCCCAGTCGGCCTTTGGCCACCAGGTCCAGACCACCGCTTCCAAAGAAGGGAAGCGGCCGGCCAGCTGATTGCAAGTGGGGGATGGGAGGGAGACAACAGCTGAAGCCAAGTCCAGCAGGGCGTTGGCGTTCCTTCTTCAGCTGGGACTGGCCTGGCCTGGCGGGCGGGCGGGGCCTTCACTGAGGACCCCCGAGGCCCGCCCTAGGCCCCGGCGGTGGCGGGTGGCGCATGCGCCCTTGGCCTCAGGGGTTGAACCCAAGCCCACAGGGCACTCAAAGCAGCCGGAGAAAGAAGGGGCCAGGGGAGAGGAAGGCAGGTAGGCGAGGCGGGCAGGGCTCGCCCACCTCTTCTCCTCAGGTCCCCGAGAGAGAAAGAGAGAGAGAGAGAGAGAGTGAGAGACAGACAGACAGACAGGCAGGGAAAGAGTGAGAGATCCCTGACCTCTGAGTATCTGCATCCACCACTGCTGCCAACTCACAGGCCATCCCACTTCCCCCCCTCCATCCCCATCCCCAGGCGCGGCCCCCCGGGGCCAGCCACACCACGGAGAGGCCCCTTCATGGTCACCTCCGTGCTGTCCCTTCCGGGCCTGACCCCACTGCAGGGGAACCGGTTCAGACAATCCAATCGTCTACATGTCCCTCTCCATGACAATTGTCTTCTCCAGTCTCACATGCCCAAACCGCACCCCCAACATCCTCCTTTGTCTGCAGCTGGAGATAGGAGGAGAATCTCTGCCATTGTGTTGAGAGACTCAGTTTCGCGGGTTTCTCCCCTGTACACGTGTTCTGAAGCTGGGTATTATTTTCTCCAGCGAACCTGTCTTGTGAAGGATTTGGCCAGCCATAAGAAGCTTCAGGGAAGAGGCGGAGGGGCTTCTCTCTCCGCCCCCGACAGCCCTGAGCTGGGTCAGTGCCTCAGACCTGGCCAGGGGCAGCCCATCCCCCGGCGCCCTCTCCCGGGGCATCCCAGGAAAGCTTCACAGCCAGCCCCACCCCACTCGCCACTGCCAGGACCATCGGCCTCCCTCGGGAGGACGGGGCAGGACAGGGAACCGGGTGTGGGAGGCCGCCAGATCTCAGCTCTGGCACACAGGCTGCCAGGCTGCCTGGTCCTCTGAGGGGGCCCAGCACACGCCCCAGGAAACTTGGCGGCAGGCCCCGGGGCTCTCTCCTCTGGAACTCGTCCACTTGAAAGGGGCCTGGCCCAGGTGGCTGGTTCGACCGGTTGGAAAGAAATCTTTTTCTTCTCTGAGAGACTGTTGCTTGTCATCTCCTGGACATGAGATGACAGACAATTGTTCCCATTTCCCTTTCTACTTGAAACCTGATGGATACATTGCCCACTGCCTTTAGAGACTGCAGGTCTTTCTGAAACTCTTTTCAGTGCGCTGGCTCACTTCAGCATCATTTCATTGTTCCATCCGAAATTCCTTTCAGTTGGATCTATTTTCCTTTCTAATCCTTTTGTATACCTAGATATTTAAAAGCTGCTCAAATCTGTAGTGGAGAAAAGTTGGGTTACAACTCTTTCAGACAGCATGTAAACCCACATTTTAGGGTTTCTACACAAAACGTCTCTGCCATGTTTCTAGCAGCTCTCCTTCCATATATTTTCCTCCAGGACTTCCTGTGACAAAATTGCCTTTCTAAAAGCCAGTCCTCCGTTCACTCTCTTGGCCAGTCACGTTTCCATAGAAAGAAAAAGGACTGGATTTTCCAAAGATGCAACAAGAATGATCAAGTCCCGATTCACACCTAGATATCCTGCTCCTGTTCTCCATGAATTGCAAAATTGAAGTTAATTATCTCGTTCATTTTGTCTAAATCTATTGGGTCACTTTGGCACTGAGCCCCTAAGCTGGTCCACAGCCTGCTTCAGCAGACACCAAACTCTCTCTCAAGTGCCTGCATTCGTGTGCTGAGTAGGTATTGTATTTATTTAGATCGTATTCAACAAAAGATCTTCACGGATTCACTCAAGTACTTAAGCATCTACTATGTGCCCAAAGGTCTTGAAATGTTGGGGGTCTGCAAGGAAGACAGATATGCCTAAACAGATAAATTACACTACTGAAATCATTTGAATGAAAGAGATGTGAATAAACTGCCGTGGGACTCCAGGCCAAGAACCCCCATGGGTTGACCTACAACTAAGAGATACAGCTCTGTCCTGGGGCTCTGAGGAGAAAAACAGCCACCATGGGGGGTGGACAGGCTCTGTACCATCTAAGGAAAGGAAAAGGAAGGGAGAGAAGATAAAGAGAAAACAAGAGAAACGGAAAGGTTTTCTTCTTCTGAGTGTTTCTGCCACCCACTTTTGGAGCACACTGCTTGCTGATGTCCTTTCCGGCCAGTCTTATCCTTCAGCCGGCTTCAGGAGACTTCACCAATTCGATTGTAAGGAGCTGGGCTCCTCCGTGCAGGCAATGCCAACTCCGGAGGGAGCCAGGAGGGGAGCCAAAGATTCACAGGACTCTGCAGCCCTTCTGCAGCTCACTGGTGTGGAGGGGCACCGAGGCTTCACCTTGGCCTCTGTCTCCAAGTTCACATAAAGGAGGGTCGGTTCCTTCCTCGCTAGATGAGCGTGGAGAGAAACCTCCTTCACAGAAGGGATTATGGAATAATTAAAGTCAGAGCCTTGAACAAGGCAAAGGGTTAGCACCATGAATCTGAAGTGACTGGACATGTGAATTAGTAACCAGTAGGACGAGGAGCTGAAGACAAAAAAAGAAAAAAGGCAAGAAACCAGTTCTCGATTTTCTAAGATGGAAATGCAAGTCTTTCTTCTTCCAAAAGAAAAAAGTCATTGAACCCTTTCCTTGAAAATAAAACTGAAAGGGGCCACATGTTGCAAAGAAGGGTTTTAACCGTGATGTCACTACACAATCATGTGTAGCCATCAGTTGTTAAGTGCACTGCAAATAGTTCACACCTTAACAATTATGTTACCAAAGTTCGCAGTTGAGAAATATAGACACACACACATATACATATATATACATGTAAGAAAAGAGTAGAGTGTGTGCCAATTGCTCACTGTACTATTGACAATATCACTCTTACAACTGAAAGCATGACTAGGAGAGAGAAGGTGGTGTGACCCTAGATTGCTAGAGTCACAGCAAGAAAAGTTAAGAAAGTGCCATCAGGTCATTTGGACAAAAGAATGCTATATGGCTGTTGGGTTTATAAGAGATCCATTGGAGAAAAACAAGTCACTACATTAAATTATTTTCTACTTACCTGCATCACCCTCTCCAAGAACACATATTCTAAAATGAGACAAGTTATTACATTAAAAATGACCGGCTCTGGCATTTGGAAAACTACACCAAATAATGAAGTAAAAACTGGGTTACAAACATCCTGGTATCAACTCCAACTACCGTCTTTTACCAAACTAAAACTCTAATGATCACTAATTCACTTGCAATCTAGTGCTCCTCCCATATACAAAATCAACAACTTCCAATGTGTCATAACTTTTTTAAAATTTCCCTAACATTTTAGAGGATAATGTAAATATGTCTCCTGGAAAAGTTGAGAAAGATGGAGACACTAGGAAAGGAAAAGACGAAAATACTCCCCTAATCAATGATGTAAAACACAAGGCATGAACAACTGTTAAAAGAATTCTCTATGACATTGATCAAGTCTACTATCTCTACGCCTGGCTCTTTCCTATCAGTCATTTGATACATAAACAAATAGAATAGTGTATTTCATGGGATCAATTCTTTTAGTGGCGTGCTTTCCCTTTGACCACTACATATGCTTTTATGTGTTTGCTTTATTTTCAGGCGGCGTCACATCAGAACACCCTCATCTCGGCAGATCTTTGCCTTAAGGAACCCTACCTCGGCCCTTGATCAACTGTACTCTGTGTTATGGTCAACTCAGAGCCCTACATGGATCAGTGTTTCCTACCGCCTCTCTCCCGTGCGTTGCTCATGTCAGGGAGTATAGTCCACCGAGTGAACAGTAAGCAGTCTTCCCAAAGCATCAGATATGAAAAGGAGGAGACGCGGGGTTGGGTGTGGGACCCCATTCCGTGCCTCAGTGCAGACAAGCTAGAGGTCAATGCATCCCTCCAGAGACTGGGAGAAAAACAGGAGGTTATGAGCACGAGGTTCCCTCTGCAGGCCTTGAAGCAGGGACCTGGAATCAAACTGCTGACACCGTGGATCGTGGTTGGTTTGACAGGGAACTCACGAGGAAGATAAGGACGTGAAATAATGAAAATCATAAGAACAGCAGCGAACACTTCTACTGAGCCAAGGACTGCACCCTGAATGTAAACTCTGTGCTGGAACATATCTTAACTCACATGACCCTGAAAGCATCCCGACGTAGTCAATGTTGTTCTTTGCACCATTTGCTAGATGAAGAGACTGGGTACAGTGGCTAGAAAACTCAGCCAGGTTACAAAGCGGATAAATGGCCGAGCCCAAGCTCAGTGCTCTTCTGTGATGCTCTTGGACTACAACTCCAAGTGAAGTCTCTAACGACTATCTCCGCTCGCACTGCCAACACCATCGTCCTCCGTGGAGTGGATGGAGGCAGGCGTGGGCAGGGCAGGGAGCCGGGTGTGGCAGGCCGCCAGATCTAAGGTCTGGCACACAGGTTGCCAGGTGGCTCCCTCCTCTGAGGGGGCCCAGCACACGCCCCAGGGGACTTGGCGGCAGGCCCCAGGGCCCTTTCCCCCGGATCTTGTCCACTTGAAAGGGGCCTGGCCCAGGTGGCCGGTTGGGCTGGTTGGCCAGCCTCCTTTGGACAAAGCAGGCGAGCCCAGCCAGCCTTCCAGTCGCCCCCGGCGTGGCACCAGCGCCCTCAGGCCGAGGGCCTCACGCGTGCCCTCCAACGCGGATTTCTCCTCAGAGCCGTGGCCTGGGCACTAGGAAGGCCAGGCCCTCCCGACTCCAGAGATGATGCTGGGACCCGTCGCCGGAAGGGCCTGCCCGTGTGGCAGCGGCTCCCCAAGCCGGCGGCCTGCTGGGGCCTCACTCACTGCTTGGCCATAAGCCTGTCTCGGCCCTTCGGATTCCACAGAGCCTTTCCTCCACCTGGCTGGAGTCGACAAGTGCGGGCGTGGGGTGAGGCCGTGGTTTTGCCTTTCCAGGAAGAAATGAGGCCCGGGCAAAAGCAGCTGGCCGAGGCAGAGCCTTGACCTGGCACCCCAGTCGGCCTTTGGCCACCAGGTCCAGACCACCGCTTCCAAAGAAGGGAAGCGGCCGGCCAGCTGATTGCAAGTGGGGGATGGGAGGGAGACAACAGCTGAAGCCAAGTCCAGCAGGGCGTTGGCGTTCCTTCTTCAGCTGGGACTGGCCTGGCCTGGCGGGCGGGCGGGGCCTTCACTGAGGACCCCCGAGGCCCGCCCTAGGCCCCGGCGGTGGCGGGTGGCGCATGCGCCCTTGGCCTCAGGGGTTGAACCCAAGCCCACAGGGCACTCAAAGCAGCCGGAGAAAGAAGGGGCCAGGGGAGAGGAAGGCAGGTAGGCGAGGCGGGCAGGGCTCGCCCACCTCTTCTCCTCAGGTCCCCGAGAGAGAAAGAGAGAGAGAGAGAGAGAGTGAGAGACAGACAGACAGACAGGCAGGGAAAGAGTGAGAGATCCCTGACCTCTGAGTATCTGCATCCACCACTGCTGCCAACTCACAGGCCATCCCACTTCCCCCCCTCCATCCCCATCCCCAGGCGCGGCCCCCCGGGGCCAGCCACACCACGGAGAGGCCCCTTCATGGTCACCTCCGTGCTGTCCCTTCCGGGCCTGACCCCACTGCAGGGGAACCGGTTCAGACAATCCAATCGTCTACATGTCCCTCTCCATGACAATTGTCTTCTCCAGTCTCACATGCCCAAACCGCACCCCCAACATCCTCCTTTGTCTGCAGCTGGAGATAGGAGGAGAATCTCTGCCATTGTGTTGAGAGACTCAGTTTCGCGGGTTTCTCCCCTGTACACGTGTTCTGAAGCTGGGTATTATTTTCTCCAGCGAACCTGTCTTGTGAAGGATTTGGCCAGCCATAAGAAGCTTCAGGGAAGAGGCGGAGGGGCTTCTCTCTCCGCCCCCGACAGCCCTGAGCTGGGTCAGTGCCTCAGACCTGGCCAGGGGCAGCCCATCCCCCGGCGCCCTCTCCCGGGGCATCCCAGGAAAGCTTCACAGCCAGCCCCACCCCCACTCGCCACTGCCAGGACCATCGGCCTCCCTCGGGAGGACGGGGCAGGACAGGGAACCGGGTGTGGGAGGCCGCCAGATCTCAGCTCTGGCACACAGGCTGCCAGGCTGCCTGGTCCTCTGAGGGGGCCCAGCACACGCCCCAGGAAACTTGGCGGCAGGCCCCGGGGCTCTCTCCTCTGGAACTCGTCCACTTGAAAGGGGCCTGGCCCAGGTGGCTGGTTCGACCGGTTGGAAAGAAATCTTTTTCTTCTCTGAGAGACTGTTGCTTGTCATCTCCTGGACATGAGATGACAGACAATTGTTCCCATTTCCCTTTCTACTTGAAACCTGATGGATACATTGCCCACTGCCTTTAGAGACTGCAGGTCTTTCTGAAACTCTTTTCAGTGCGCTGGCTCACTTCAGCATCATTTCATTGTTCCATCCGAAATTCCTTTCAGTTGGATCTATTTTCCTTTCTAATCCTTTTGTATACCTAGATATTTAAAAGCTGCTCAAATCTGTAGTGGAGAAAAGTTGGGTTACAACTCTTTCAGACAGCATGTAAACCCACATTTTAGGGTTTCTACACAAAACGTCTCTGCCATGTTTCTAGCAGCTCTCCTTCCATATATTTTCCTCCAGGACTTCCTGTGACAAAATTGCCTTTCTAAAAGCCAGTCCTCCGTTCACTCTCTTGGCCAGTCACGTTTCCATAGAAAGAAAAAGGACTGGATTTTCCAAAGATGCAACAAGAATGATCAAGTCCCGATTCACACCTAGATATCCTGCTCCTGTTCTCCATGAATTGCAAAATTGAAGTTAATTATCTCGTTCATTTTGTCTAAATCTATTGGGTCACTTTGGCACTGAGCCCCTAAGCTGGTCCACAGCCTGCTTCAGCAGACACCAAACTCTCTCTCAAGTGCCTGCATTCGTGTGCTGAGTAGGTATTGTATTTATTTAGATCGTATTCAACAAAAGATCTTCACGGATTCACTCAAGTACTTAAGCATCTACTATGTGCCCAAAGGTCTTGAAATGTGGGGGGTCTGCAAGGAAGACAGATATGCCTAAACAGATAAATTACACTACTGAAATCATTTGAATGAAAGAGATGTGAATAAACTGCCGTGGGACTCCAGGCCAAGAACCCCCATGGGTTGACCTACAACTAAGAGATACAGCTCTGTCCTGGGGCTCTGAGGAGAAAAACAGCCACCATGGGGGGTGGACAGGCTCTGTACCATCTAAGGAAAGGAAAAGGAAGGGAGAGAAGATAAAGAGAAAACAAGAGAAACGGAAAGGTTTTCTTCTTCTGAGTGTTTCTGCCACCCACTTTTGGAGCACACTGCTTGCTGATGTCCTTTCCGGCCAGTCTTATCCTTCAGCCGGCTTCAGGAGACTTCACCAATTCGATTGTAAGGAGCTGGGCTCCTCCGTGCAGGCAATGCCAACTCCGGAGGGAGCCAGGAGGGGAGCCAAAGATTCACAGGACTCTGCAGCCCTTCTGCAGCTCACTGGTGTGGAGGGGCACCGAGGCTTCACCTTGGCCTCTGTCTCCAAGTTCACATAAAGGAGGGTCGGTTCCTTCCTCGCTAGATGAGCGTGGAGAGAAACCTCCTTCACAGAAGGGATTATGGAATAATTAAAGTCAGAGCCTTGAACAAGGCAAAGGGTTAGCACCATGAATCTGAAGTGACTGGACATGTGAATTAGTAACCAGTAGGACGAGGAGCTGAAGACAAAAAAAGAAAAAAGGCAAGAAACCAGTTCTCGATTTTCTAAGATGGAAATGCAAGTCTTTCTTCTTCCAAAAGAAAAAAGTCATTGAACCCTTTCCTTGAAAATAAAACTGAAAGGGGCCACATGTTGCAAAGAAGGGTTTTAACCGTGATGTCACTACACAATCATGTGTAGCCATCAGTTGTTAAGTGCACTGCAAATAGTTCACACCTTAACAATTATGTTACCAAAGTTCGCAGTTGAGAAATATAGACACACACACATATACATATATATACATGTAAGAAAAGAGTAGAGTGTGTGCCAATTGCTCACTGTACTATTGACAATATCACTCTTACAACTGAAAGCATGACTAGGAGAGAGAAGGTGGTGTGACCCTAGATTGCTAGAGTCACAGCAAGAAAAGTTAAGAAAGTGCCATCAGGTCATTTGGACAAAAGAATGCTATATGGCTGTTGGGTTTATAAGAGATCCATTGGAGAAAAACAAGTCACTACATTAAATTATTTTCTACTTACCTGCATCACCCTCTCCAAGAACACATATTCTAAAATGAGACAAGTTATTACATTAAAAATGACCGGCTCTGGCATTTGGAAAACTACACCAAATAATGAAGTAAAAACTGGGTTACAAACATCCTGGTATCAACTCCAACTACCGTCTTTTACCAAACTAAAACTCTAATGATCACTAATTCACTTGCAATCTAGTGCTCCTCCCATATACAAAATCAACAACTTCCAATGTGTCATAACTTTTTTAAAATTTCCCTAACATTTTAGAGGATAATGTAAATATGTCTCCTGGAAAAGTTGAGAAAGATGGAGACACTAGGAAAGGAAAAGACGAAAATACTCCCCTAATCAATGATGTAAAACACAAGGCATGAACAACTGTTAAAAGAATTCTCTATGACATTGATCAAGTCTACTATCTCTACGCCTGGCTCTTTCCTATCAGTCATTTGATACATAAACAAATAGAATAGTGTATTTCATGGGATCAATTCTTTTAGTGGCGTGCTTTCCCTTTGACCACTACATATGCTTTTATGTGTTTGCTTTATTTTCAGGCGGCGTCACATCAGAACACCCTCATCTCGGCAGATCTTTGCCTTAAGGAACCCTACCTCGGCCCTTGATCAACTGTACTCTGTGTTATGGTCAACTCAGAGCCCTACATGGATCAGTGTTTCCTACCGCCTCTCTCCCGTGCGTTGCTCATGTCAGGGAGTATAGTCCACCGAGTGAACAGTAAGCAGTCTTCCCAAAGCATCAGATATGAAAAGGAGGAGACGCGGGGTTGGGTGTGGGACCCCATTCCGTGCCTCAGTGCAGACAAGCTAGAGGTCAATGCATCCCTCCAGAGACTGGGAGAAAAACAGGAGGTTATGAGCACGAGGTTCCCTCTGCAGGCCTTGAAGCAGGGACCTGGAATCAAACTGCTGACACCGTGGATCGTGGTTGGTTTGACAGGGAACTCACGAGGAAGATAAGGACGTGAAATAATGAAAATCATAAGAACAGCAGCGAACACTTCTACTGAGCCAAGGACTGCACCCTGAATGTAAACTCTGTGCTGGAACATATCTTAACTCACATGACCCTGAAAGCATCCCGACGTAGTCAATGTTGTTCTTTGCACCATTTGCTAGATGAAGAGACTGGGTACAGTGGCTAGAAAACTCAGCCAGGTTACAAAGCGGATAAATGGCCGAGCCCAAGCTCAGTGCTCTTCTGTGATGCTCTTGGACTACAACTCCAAGTGAAGTCTCTAACGACTATCTCCGCTCGCACTGCCAACACCATCGTCCTCCGTGGAGTGGATGGAGGCAGGCGTGGGCAGGGCAGGGAGCCGGGTGTGGCAGGCCGCCAGATCTAAGGTCTGGCACACAGGTTGCCAGGTGGCTCCCTCCTCTGAGGGGGCCCAGCACACGCCCCAGGGGACTTGGCGGCAGGCCCCAGGGCCCTTTCCCCCCGGATCTTGTCCACTTGAAAGGGGCCTGGCCCAGGTGGCCGGTTGGGCTGGTTGGCCAGCCTCCTTTGGACAAAGCAGGCGAGCCCAGCCAGCCTTCCAGTCGCCCCCGGCGTGGCACCAGCGCCCTCAGGCCGAGGGCCTCACGCGTGCCCTCCAACGCGGATTTCTCCTCAGAGCCGTGGCCTGGGCACTAGGAAGGCCAGGCCCTCCCGACTCCAGAGATGATGCTGGGACCCGTCGCCGGAAGGGCCTGCCCGTGTGGCAGCGGCTCCCCAAGCCGGCGGCCTGCTGGGGCCTCACTCACTGCTTGGCCATAAGCCTGTCTCGGCCCTTCGGATTCCACAGAGCCTTTCCTCCACCTGGCTGGAGTCGACAAGTGCGGGCGTGGGGTGAGGCCGTGGTTTTGCCTTTCCAGGAAGAAATGAGGCCCGGGCAAAAGCAGCTGGCCGAGGCAGAGCCTTGACCTGGCACCCCAGTCGGCCTTTGGCCACCAGGTCCAGACCACCGCTTCCAAAGAAGGGAAGCGGCCGGCCAGCTGATTGCAAGTGGGGGATGGGAGGGAGACAACAGCTGAAGCCAAGTCCAGCAGGGCGTTGGCGTTCCTTCTTCAGCTGGGACTGGCCTGGCCTGGCGGGCGGGCGGGGCCTTCACTGAGGACCCCCGAGGCCCGCCCTAGGCCCCGGCGGTGGCGGGTGGCGCATGCGCCCTTGGCCTCAGGGGTTGAACCCAAGCCCACAGGGCACTCAAAGCAGCCGGAGAAAGAAGGGGCCAGGGGAGAGGAAGGCAGGTAGGCGAGGCGGGCAGGGCTCGCCCACCTCTTCTCCTCAGGTCCCCGAGAGAGAAAGAGAGAGAGAGAGAGAGAGTGAGAGACAGACAGACAGACAGGCAGGGAAAGAGTGAGAGATCCCTGACCTCTGAGTATCTGCATCCACCACTGCTGCCAACTCACAGGCCATCCCACTTCCCCCCCCTCCATCCCCATCCCCAGGCGCGGCCCCCCGGGGCCAGCCACACCACGGAGAGGCCCCTTCATGGTCACCTCCGTGCTGTCCCTTCCGGGCCTGACCCCACTGCAGGGGAACCGGTTCAGACAATCCAATCGTCTACATGTCCCTCTCCATGACAATTGTCTTCTCCAGTCTCACATGCCCCAAACCCGCACCCCCAACATCCTCCTTTGTCTGCAGCTGGAGATAGGAGGAGAATCTCTGCCATTGTGTTGAGAGACTCAGTTTCGCGGGTTTCTCCCCTGTACACGTGTTCTGAAGCTGGGTATTATTTTCTCCAGCGAACCTGTCTTGTGAAGGATTTGGCCAGCCATAAGAAGCTTCAGGGAAGAGGCGGAGGGGCTTCTCTCTCCGCCCCCGACAGCCCTGAGCTGGGTCAGTGCCTCAGACCTGGCCAGGGGCAGCCCATCCCCCGGCGCCCTCTCCCGGGGCATCCCAGGAAAGCTTCACAGCCAGCCCCACCCCACTCGCCACTGCCAGGACCATCGGCCTCCCTCGGGAGGACGGGGCAGGACAGGGAACCGGGTGTGGGAGGCCGCCAGATCTCAGCTCTGGCACACAGGCTGCCAGGCTGCCTGGTCCTCTGAGGGGGCCCAGCACACGCCCCAGGAAACTTGGCGGCAGGCCCCGGGGCTCTCTCCTCTGGAACTCGTCCACTTGAAAGGGGCCTGGCCCAGGTGGCTGGTTCGACCGGTTGGAAAGAAATCTTTTTCTTCTCTGAGAGACTGTTGCTTGTCATCTCCTGGACATGAGATGACAGACAATTGTTCCCATTTCCCTTTCTACTTGAAACCTGATGGATACATTGCCCACTGCCTTTAGAGACTGCAGGTCTTTCTGAAACTCTTTTCAGTGCGCTGGCTCACTTCAGCATCATTTCATTGTTCCATCCGAAATTCCTTTCAGTTGGATCTATTTTCCTTTCTAATCCTTTTGTATACCTAGATATTTAAAAGCTGCTCAAATCTGTAGTGGAGAAAAGTTGGGTTACAACTCTTTCAGACAGCATGTAAACCCACATTTTAGGGTTTCTACACAAAACGTCTCTGCCATGTTTCTAGCAGCTCTCCTTCCATATATTTTCCTCCAGGACTTCCTGTGACAAAATTGCCTTTCTAAAAGCCAGTCCTCCGTTCACTCTCTTGGCCAGTCACGTTTCCATAGAAAGAAAAAGGACTGGATTTTCCAAAGATGCAACAAGAATGATCAAGTCCCGATTCACACCTAGATATCCTGCTCCTGTTCTCCATGAATTGCAAAATTGAAGTTAATTATCTCGTTCATTTTGTCTAAATCTATTGGGTCACTTTGGCACTGAGCCCCTAAGCTGGTCCACAGCCTGCTTCAGCAGACACCAAACTCTCTCTCAAGTGCCTGCATTCGTGTGCTGAGTAGGTATTGTATTTATTTAGATCGTATTCAACAAAAGATCTTCACGGATTCACTCAAGTACTTAAGCATCTACTATGTGCCCAAAGGTCTTGAAATGTGGGGGGTCTGCAAGGAAGACAGATATGCCTAAACAGATAAATTACACTACTGAAATCATTTGAATGAAAGAGATGTGAATAAACTGCCGTGGGACTCAGGCCAAGAACCCCCATGGGTTGACCTACAACTAAGAGATACAGCTCTGTCCTGGGGCTCTGAGGAGAAAAACAGCCACCATGGGGGGTGGACAGGCTCTGTACCATCTAAGGAAAGGAAAAGGAAGGGAGAGAAGATAAAGAGAAAACAAGAGAAACGGAAAGGTTTTCTTCTTCTGAGTGTTTCTGCCACCCACTTTTGGAGCACACTGCTTGCTGATGTCCTTTCCCGGCCAGTCTTATCCTTCAGCCGGCTTCAGGAGACTTCACCAATTCGATTGTAAGGAGCTGGGCTCCTCCGTGCAGGCAATGCCAACTCCGGAGGGAGCCAGGAGGGGAGCCAAAGATTCACAGGACTCTGCAGCCCTTCTGCAGCTCACTGGTGTGGAGGGGCACCGAGGCTTCACCTTGGCCCTCTGTCTCCAAGTTCACATAAAGGAGGGTCGGTTCCTTCCTCGCTAGATGAGCGTGGAGAGAAACCTCCTTCACAGAAGGGATTATGGAATAATTAAAGTCAGAGCCTTGAACAAGGCAAAGGGTTAGCACCATGAATCTGAAGTGACTGGGACATGTGAATTAGTAACCAGTAGGACGAGGAGCTGAAGACAAAAAAAGAAAAAAGGCAAGAAACCAGTTCTCGATTTTCTAAGATGGAAATGCAAGTCTTTCTTCTTCCAAAAGAAAAAAGTCATTGAACCCTTTCCTTGAAAATAAAACTGAAAGGGGCCACATGTTGCAAAGAAGGGTTTTAACCGTGATGTCACTACACAATCATGTGTAGCCATCAGTTGTTAAGTGC